>NW_023606504.1:0-22151 GCF_013339745.2 Dermacentor silvarum
CCATGTTTTGTTTCCCACGCGACGTCATCGTTTACACAAGGCGCGCATCTGCTCCCGTTTCTCTAACCACGCGATGCAATCCTAGGCCCGCGCACTGGCATTGGCCGCTAACGTCACGCTCCCGCGAGAACGCTTCGCCCCGCTCCGCGAGAACGCCCACTCAGATAAACGGATCCGGCGGGTTTGAGCCTCCTATGCTCAATGTACGACAATAAAACTGCGAAGTTACAATGAAAAACTTGTAGCGTACGAACGGTACGGCGCTCGTGCTGGATACTGTCAACGTATGTATACCTGTGATCACAATGAGTGCTACAGTTAAAAAAAGTTGCCTATGCGTAGTTCTTAGTTTAGCTGTTAGTTGTTATTATTTATATATGAACACTTCAGCAAGAGATCTCTTTCATTAAGCAGGTTGGTCGCGGAACCGATGACATCCAATGAGGCAACCGATGACACCCCGAGGGAGAACTAAGTTAATCAGGCGCGAAGGCGCGAAGGCACTCGCGCGCACATCGGCGTGCTTGGCAAAAGGGACGTCCCCTCGTTCATTCGACGCCACCGACGGGACGAGTAAGGCACGGCCGGCGCCAGGAGGTCCAAGGTGTTCATGAGAAAAAATAACTATGGCAACTTCGGGACACCACACCCTCACGTAATACAATTCTAAGCTTGTGACCGAGCTAGCTTTACTTCTACATGGCTGCTACCACTGGTACTCGCGAAAAATACTTTGAAGAATGCTGGTGGGCATATTTTTTGCGATAGAGCCATCCCCTGTCAACGAAGGGGTGATGCAGAAATCTGAGGGGGGGAGGGGGGGGGGGGTCAGGACATCCGAACATCCCCCCTGGATCCGCGCCTGGGGGGACTCCATCACAGCGACCGCGCGCTATGGGCGTTCACTGTACGTATTCGGTAAAGAGATAGCGCCTGTAAACTCTTCTGCATGCGCTTTCTGTTTGCCCAAGGTTGCTATTTTGACAGTAAGAAACTTCCCTCGTTTGGAGAGTACTTACAGAAATGTCCAGCAGAGCTCCCGCGTGGTATTGTTATTGAGCGCCGACAGCCAAACCAATGAGGAGCGCGGCGCTTTATCCCTCATAGTACGCAAGCGAGGCGCTTCCGACAGATGGCGACTCCGCGAGTCCTCGCCCCCAATACTCCGTATACTGTGTCTTCGCTGCAGCACGGTGTGCGGCAACGCCAGAATCCGTCACTTGTGCTGGAAACACTGTCCAAATAGACAAAGATGGCTACGACATCCAGGTTCACGGGGGCTCTTTCGCTTGGTGCTGTGCTAGTTTCTCGTTTGTGGCAGCGAATCGAGGCGTTTCGTGGAAGCCGAAAAGGTCCTTGCTGCCGATCTCATTATTTTTATCGGTCTCAAGGATTTCAACCGCCGAACTAGTGACGCTGTGCCTGCAAACGTCCGGCCAGCCTAGCAAGCTGCTTCAGCTTTTTTTTTTTTCGAAGACAAATAGCCTTCGAACCGAGCAGGAGGTTGAAGAAGACAAGTGTTTGTGCATAGCGTGCCTTTTCCAAAGGTGCAAGCAATTGTTGGCCACATTGCTCCACTGCTACAGGTACGATAATTGACTGTTTTCCACCTTCACATACAGCAACTCCGCGCTGCGACTCGTGTTGCAGCACATCATTTAGCATCCCCCAATATACCGGGTGTTTAAAATTAAGCTTTACGGA
Source organism: Dermacentor silvarum (assembly GCF_013339745.2). NCBI lineage: Eukaryota > Metazoa > Arthropoda > Arachnida > Ixodida > Ixodidae > Dermacentor > Dermacentor silvarum. The sequence goes on from NW_023606504.1 coordinate 1,705, forward strand.
ATTTTAAAAATCGTCTTTGGCAGGTAGCATAATTCTTATCGTTGAGCTGGGTTATTCGTAGAGGCTGACATTACTTGCACGAGAAAACTAAACACATATTCAACTAATTATCAACATTTACTAATTAACTTTGGAAATAATTAATTTATGACACAATTGCAATTTACGAATTGTAGCCGATGAGTCTGCAAGGCGTATCCACTTCGAATGAATTTCCAGAATGTTACCAGTTTGGATATATGCGCCATAAAACTCGCTTTAAAAATGCACTGTTGTTCCACTTACTTTTTTAAAAACAAAACCATGTGTTATGCATCGAAGCACGAAAGTAGCTGGAACTCCCATGTATTTCGTCGTACATTTTGGGAAATGATATCTTGAAACTGGTGTCATCCTGGGCCGGTATTTTGTAGCGATGCCTTATGACTTATACTAGTCTTATCATCCACCGCTCAAAGCCGGCTGATCCCATTGATAACGCGAGCGGACCGTCGCTCTGACTATTGACAAAGTGCGATAAGCACGAAAAGGTATTAGCACCGGAAAGGCATCGCTACAAAATACCGGCCCTGGGAATTCATTTCAAGTGGATACTTCTTGCAAGCTCACCAGCTACAATACCTAAATTGCAATACGTGCCGTCAAACAATTAATTAAAAGGGTAATTAGTAAATTGTTAGTTCGTTGAATATGTGTTTCGATTTATAGCGCTAGTGTGGTCTGCCTCTTTGAATAATCCAGGTCAAGGACAAGAATTTTGCTATCTGCCACAGGCGCTCTTTAAAAATTCCACAGAACTTAAAAGTTATCACCCCGTATATTTGCTGCAGTGTCGATATTTAGGCGGCGTTTGTTGTTTCATAGCGCAATTCCATAGAGGACAGAGCCGTTAACAGAGTCGTGTAATATAGAGGGTGTCCCAGCTATCATGCACCAAGATTTAAAAATATGCAAACGCCACCACAGCTGGACAGAACAAAGTTAATGTTGTTTGCCGTCACTTGGAGATACTCAGATTATTTTTTGCTTTCCGCCTAATTACATAACTAGAATTATTTAATTAATCAACTTCTCAAATATTATCATTACATGAAAAGTGTGAATGAGAAAATTGTAGAGCAACATGAAAGACTCCCGATACAGCTTTTTGTTGCTCAATACGTGCTACATAAAAGTGTTTTCTGAGCGTGAAAGGAGCCCGCGAACACACGCGAAATGCCTCGAGTGGCCAGTCGCGCGGCAATTTTGCGTGTATTCGCGGGCTTCTTTCACGCTTGGAAAAACACTTTTATGTAGCGCGTATGCAGCAACAGAAAACTGTATCGGGAGTTCACTCTACAATTGTCTCATTGACACTTTTAATCTAGTTTGTTTAACAGGTTGCTTAGTGGTGATAGGCATGACGGTGAATTCGAGGCGTTTCTTGAATTTCTTAAGAACAATCCACAAGCTCTACGCAGACCAGTCGAAGGCATTTTCCGATGAAGTTGCAAGCGTTAAATGCGTCAAAAAGTATCGAACATGGTTGACAAGCAGTGTATGAAGCAGACGACATCTCAACAACGAAAAATGTGAGAATTGCCTCACACTCAGCCGCAAATGTTTTGGTGATGTGTTTAAAGCGGAAATACAAAATTAAGCGCATTTTGTACATAATGGAAAGAAGGTACTTTCGTGACGGGTTAATCAGAGGGCTTGTTGGTTCAAGGGAAACAAAAACAAATATATTCAAGTTGAGCGTCCGACGTGTCCTCAGGCGCTGCACACTAACTTGTTTCATTGCTTGGTGCGCTTCTCCGGGGCAAAACGAGAAATAGGGCTAGTTGGTGTTCGAGTAAAACTAATAACCGCAATAAGACACACTAGACAAGGACGTCCTTCTCTCGTGTGTCCTTTCGCGGTTGTTAGTTTTACTCAATTGTACTCAGCGCATTACAAGATGAACTTCTCCCGGGCAACGGACAGATGCGGCGGGACCGTGCGCCCAAAACGTGAAACATGCTTCGTTCGGTCCTTACTATTTTTTGCCGCCTCAAAATTGGGTTTTGTGCCAACTTAGAGTCCCTTCGCTGGAAATGCAACCTCTGCCCTTACTGCGCCGGCGCGAGGTAACCTCTTGTGTGTCAGTTCTGGTTGCGACAGTGCTGCGTGCGATGGCAGCGACTGCGAAGGGAACAGTAACCGCTTATTGCACGACATTCCTGCGATCACCTTAGAAAGAGAGTCACTCTCAGTTGGGACGATGGGACGATCGCCCACGCACCGTGTAGACGCTATCGGATCACCATTCCCACCGACCGTCGGCCCACAAGGCAGCAAAGGTAAGGCAATTTTGTACTTTTCTAAAACCGACAGGTCTAAGTTGTACAAGCGTCTTCGACGACGTGGCGTTGTCCACGTGCGTGCACACAGCCATTACGTTTTCCCTGCCTACCTATCTCATATATGCCTTCCTCCTGTACCTTTCGCCCAGCGAAGGGTAGCTAACCGGATACTTTTTTGGCTAGCATTCCTGTCTTCTCAGGGTCAATTTTACGTCGCTCTCCACAATACGGTGTCCATCGCATAGCCCGCACTGCAGATTTGGAACGTTAAAGAAATGGAATTAAATTCTGGAATTTTCTTGGCCAGAACCACGATCTGATTATGAGGCAAGCCGTATTGGGGCACTCCGGATTAATTTTCGCAACCCGTGGGCTTCCTTAATGTACAGTTAAATCTAAGTACACAGGTGTTTTTGAATTTCGCCCACATACAAAATGCGGGCGCCGCGGCCTTGAGTCGCACCCCCGACCTCGTGCATAGCAGCGCGCAAAGCCCTATAGCCGCCAAGCCACCGCGGCAGGTGCATATTTGGAACGTTAACCCTCGACGATTATTAGGTGCTCCTCCTTGTAGGCCCGCACGTACGGTTGGACTTAAGAAATCGGCCCAGTTTCTTTGCTCCCAAAACCCAAGTGGCCATTTTTCTCAGTGGCCGTAAAAGGGCAATGACCCCGGGAAAATGCCCGAGCTGAACGCAACGATTCGAGCCTTCGCCCAATATGACACGTCGGCGCCGCCTTATCTGCACCGTTTGCCCATCCCGTGAAGATGCACTGCGGATAAAAAAAGCACAAGAGAGAGAGAGAGAGAGAGAGAGAGAAAGAGAGCTCTAGTTACGCCATTTTGCAGCAAAGGGGCTGATTGAAGGCTCGGTCACGTGTTCTGACACGCAGGCACGTTCGCGCAATCGAAGCCTGCGCGGATCGCGAAGGGCTTTTGCGCGCCCGGCGGTTGGCACCGCGCTTTCGTCGCTCTGCACCTTGCAGCTTGTATAGAATCGTTATGGTAAAATGACTGGGTTGGTCGAACAATATCACCATCCCCGAGTGATGGCAAGCTCCCTGAGTTCACCGAAAGAAGGACGGGGGCATGTGTGGGCGTTATCATTCTCCTGTTTTTTTTTTCCCTAAGAAGCCCGTCAGCGAAAGAGGCCCCTGCGCGTCGTAGTGAGAACCACGGACGACACCCGTCACCCTCTTCTCCTCCTCCCCCCCCCCCCCCGCAAAAAAAAGAAAAAAAAGGAATAGCGGTTCTTGGTCAGATACAAACAAGTTCGTTCAACAGGGTATACGGAAAAGTGGAAAAAGAACGTACTATTATTGGATGATATTGATGAAGCAAAGGATGACATTCATGAAAAACAGACGCGTTCGCGCACACATGAAGAAGTACACGCACAGGAGCTGGGTACTATTCACTATTCACGACTATTCACTATTCAAGTACTATTCACTGTGCTACTTTGACGTGTACTTCCCACAGCACGAACTTTCTCAAGCTATTTCAGCGAGACGACACCTGCATTCTTTGACAACCCTACTAAAAAATCCCATTTGATTTCAAACGGGTTTCATCAAATAGGATTATGGAACGGGACCCCGTTTGTACCTGTTTAGTCCAGACCTATTTGCCCCTGTTTGAACCCGTTTAGTCCAGACCAGTTTGTCCCCGTTTGAACCCGTTTAGCCCAGACCAGTTTGTCCCCGTTTAGTCCACTCCCGTTTGGCCCTGTTCAGTCCTGTCCTGTTTAACCCAGTCCTGTTTACCCCTGTTCGAACCTATTTATTTCCCTATTTGGGCGAGGTTCCGTTAGACTGGTCCGATGTCACTTAACATAAGTCACTCTTTAAATCTATTTGGTGCACTTATGGATTTGAGATCAGCCTTGAACGATTTTTGTGTGGCCTATGAGTGCACTTGACATGTATGACCAATAAGAGTATGCAACCTGAAAAATATTGGTAGCTCATTTTCATATGTACAAGTATGCAAATGTAATTCTTGCAGGTGTACTGCATGCTTTATCATTTGTACTCATCTTAGTGCAGTGTTGTGTTGCTGTCATGGTTTGTGCATAAAACAAATGTACAGAAAAGCATAATTTTAAGTTGGAAAAATGTCGGGTGAAGAGGACCTGTAAAAGGAAGACATAAGTATACTTTACGTATGTTTTTATGTACACCCATTCAAACATTAATACTGAAGCGCTCCAATTTTAAGATGGGGCATGTCGCACATCTGACAAGCATAGTTTATTTGAAATGCTAATGGTACTCTGACAGAAAACCAGGGGAATGTGTTGCTTTGGTGAGAGCTTGCAGGGCACCTGAAAAAGTAAAGAAAAGCGAACAATTTCTTTTCACTTAAGCAACAGGTTCACACAAAGGCAAAAGCAGTTATGTTCACACAGATAAGAATGGGTAAGCATTCAGAACATAGGAGATTTTAACAAATCTCATTCAAAGGTAACTCGTTTCAGGCAATTTGGCTACGATTCTAAGGGAACATGCATTACTGTGGTAGAATAAACTGTCACAATTAGCGGGCCACTGAAACAAGTGTTATAATAAAAAAAACAACCTATTCGATTAACAATAGTATTGAAGCAATAGAAGTAGTACAAGCATAAAATGCACATTTAAAAAGCAGCATGGACATGTAAAGCTAATAAATTACTTGGAAGATACCGTTCTGCCAGCAAAGTAAATACCGTAGTGGAATAGTGGTTTTAGCATCCACCGTGTTTGGCTGGTTTATCCCATATTGATAATTAAGAGACTTAGATGGGCTAGTTGGTTGCTGGCTTGATGGAACATTTTATAATGGTGTTTGTAGTAAATTCTACTTTATTGTATGCCATGATCTCATTGGTAATCCGGACAGAGTGTTCCTCTGACCCCTGACAAAGTGCGATGAGCATGAGAAGGAACCGCCTCCTGCTTTTTAACTAGATTGCATGAGAACACTATAATATGGTCGTGCGTCGTCCTGAAGGGAACATCACCTTAGACGACTCTTGCACAGGAGGGTGCTTGGTGCACCTGAGTACTTCTTCCGGTCTCGCTGATTATTGTCCCTTAAAGGCACTAAAATGACGCGCGATGGACGCTCGTGCGATATAGCTAGAAATGGGGGAGGCTGTACACACCTGGCCTCCAAAACATGCATATTCATGTGTACGCATAGAGTTGTCAGCTTGCTTATTTCCCGTGCTCTGTGTTTCTGTGTGGACCTGCGTGCTAGGCCATGCCACGGGCTGCGCCGAATGTTTGGTATGTTATTGGTATTTTCTTCATTAACAAGTTCGGGGCCACGATCTTGTAGCAATGCAATGCTACAAGATCATGGCCTGGTGCTGTATCTGTAGCAATGCATTGCTACAGATACAGCATGATTAGAAATGGCATCAGACAATGCATTGCTACAAGATCGTGGCCCTGAACTTATTAATGAAGAAAATACCAATAACATACCAAACATTCGGCACAGCACGCGGTACAGCTTAGCGCACAGATCTACACAGAAACACAGAGCACAGGAAATAAGCAAGCTGACAACTCTATGCGTACACATGAGCATGCATGTTGTGGTGCTCAGGTGTACAGCCTCTCGCATTTTTAGCCATATCGTGCGAGCATCCATCACGCATCTATTTAGCACCTATAAGGCGCAATAATCAGCGAGACATGTAGAAGTACTCTCAGGTGCACCAAGCACTATCCTGTGCAAGAGTCGTCTAATGCGATGTCCCGTTCAGAATGATGCACAACCATATTATAGTGTTCTCATGTAATATAGTTAAAAAGCAGGAGGCAGTACCTTATCATGCTCATTGCATTTTGTCAGGGGTCAGAGAAAAATTCTACCCGGATTACCAATGAGATCTCTGCTGGCCGTGAACAGTGGATGACAAGAGTAGCCTAGAATGAAGCAGACTTTGCTACAAACTTGCGATCTTGCAACTTTTGGAGATATCGCAGCTGCGTACAACGTATGGAAACTTTTGGGTGATAACATTTTCCCTACAGTGTTGCAGTCAAGATTTCGAGATATCCGAAGCACAGCACAGAAGCATTGCTAGATAAGAGGTCAAATATACATAAAGTCGATACCGAGCCACGAAAAAATTTTCGGACTTAACTGATATATTGAGATATCAGAGTTTGAGTTAACAAGGGTTCAAGGGATAATCCGGAGTCCCCTACTACAGCGTGCCTCATAATCATATCGTGGTTTTAGCATGTGAAACTCAAGAATTTAATTTTTTAGAGCAAACAGTATATGCATAAGACGAAATGCTAATATAGAATATGCTGACAGCAGCTACATAAACAAAATTTCATACTTTCAAGAAATTGTCAGATGGTCTGAGCAAAGATCTACTAATGCCAAAATTATGGCCATTAGTTTTAAATTGCCTATTCTGCAATACCTTCCTGACATTTAACTCAAATTATAAGTGCAGTGTACATACATGGTGCTAACTACAGCTGAAAAAGATTGGCACTATTCCTTGAAGTAATAAGTGCATGGTACTTTTTCACACAATTACAGCAGTTTGCTTTGCGATTGTTAGCCTATGCAAATGGATTTAAAACTTATTGACGTCCCTGTCCCCTGGACAGGTTCAATAGTCGCATTGCGCCTCCTTTTATCAGTTTTTGTCCACAAAGTCATGCAGATAAAAACGTTACCCTGAGTTTGAACCTGTTAATGCATTCCGTTTCATAATAATGAAATTGTGGTCACTGAAAAAAAAAGCTCAAGTTGCGGAGCAGAAACAGATTCCAGGGTTACACCATGGTAGCTACACACATGGACCTTTTCTTTTACTTCAGAAGGAGCTGACTGAACGCATGTTCCACGGTGCAGGTTACTGTCGCCAGCATATCGTGAAGTATCCTGCAGTGTTGAAGTTCAGTCCTTTGTACAAAACAAGCCAAATGTATAAATGGCAGGCTGCGTGACCATGCAAACTTGATGTGTGGGTCAGTTGGCATTAGTATTGCACTGCTCTCAGTGCAAGTGCACCCATACTTAAAAACCACTTGATTGTGGCAAAATATAAGGACCAGAGTGCTTTAAGACATTGAGACTGCTTATCATCACTGTAAAACAAATTGCGCTAGTCATGCCATGCGCCCTTTTTGTATTTGTGTCAGCAACATGCATTCAGATTGATCTATTCCAACCCTTTCGTCCTTTGCACCATATCGCTGTGCGAGTAAAAACTGGACTTTTTCTTGGTGAAAGAGTGCTAGTTTAACACATTAACTAGCTCCACGGCAGTTTGCAATAAAGGAGTATAAGCATCCTCTGAAAACGTGACCATAAAGGACAGTGCTAAAAGAGCTTTTTAAAAAAAGGAACATGAGTGTATCTGTCATAAAGCTCAACTCTTGTGTCTTTTACTTAACATATTTTTCAATACCAATATTGAGGTGCAAGCTCACCATAATATATGACCTTGCCAATGAAGCAAATCACAGTGGTGCTTGACTGTCATGGGAACAACTCGGATGTGAAGATTGGCACCAATCCGCAGCATAGCATGGTCTGCTTACACTTCATCTCCAGGCCCAGCCATACCTATAGCAGCATTAAAACAAGTGAGCTTAGTGGCATAAGAGAAACAATATAGAAAGTGACACTGTGAACAAAGCAACCTTCATTAGGCATAAACAGTAATAAAATGCAGACATTGTACCCATAGCTAAGTTGACTTTGAGCAACATAGCATGCACAGTAAGAAAGATCTGATGTATGAGCCATCTACTTGAAGAAGATTATTCGAAAGCCCCTTTTTTGCCGCCCCCCCCCTCCCTCTCATGCACGGATGGCTGTCTGGGTGAGTAAACCTGGTTTATCCCAGATATAGTGTAAGCAAGCGTTGTCACTTGGGGGGGGGGGGGGGCAATCCTTATATTATTGCAGAACATGTATTCTTACAATGATGTTAATGTTTTTGTAACGCTGGCCATCCTGCAGACCCTGCAACATTATAGCATCGATAAGGCTAATTGCATTACCCCATAAGGCTAACCAATAAGTGTCCCAAGAAGCATAACTCCGGATTTCTACCGGGAAGCATTCACTACATTTTGACAAACATGCTTCTATAGCTTCAACCGTATTTTCATCAACGTAGTACAAGCTTCAAGCATCTGCACAAACTTAATGCAAAACGGTGCCATTAGGAATACCACAATAGTTTCCTATGCAATGCAGCCTTTAAAATAAACACTGGCAAGTTCATTACTATGCCTAGAACAAATGAAGCTATTCTGGAATTGAATAAGCCTTTTTCATACATGCGAAAATCACCACCGCTATGACTTGCTTATGGGCATTTTGTAGACAAAAACACCAAGCACAAGAGTTGAAGCTTGGGCAAGTCGGTAACTGTTCATTTTGGTGGTGCTCACAACGAACACATGTGAGAGAAATAAGCGACAGACAGAATGAAAGCGTGCTGTGCTCTATCGCTCTCTGTCTGACCGTGACTTCCTTGGTATGCGTGCACTGTGGATGCTCCATCTACCTGTTCCTTATCTCTTTAGTATGTGTGCACAGTGAATACCATTGAAAGAAACACAGAGACGAAATAATGCTACAATGAGCAAGAAACATGCCTTCCGATGGAGCACATCCTTATGCGACACAATTTTCTGGCAACATCCTAAGCCTGCTATTGCACTGAAAATGGCTTATTTGAGCTGCTGTACAAGACAAGTTTGCTTTTACAGAAGACTGATGACATTTGTTCAATTATTTCGACAAACTTGTGGTTATGCAGCAATGTGAAAAGGTGGCATCATTAAAAGCCACCTTAGTTTTTGTCCAAAAAAAATTAAATTACATTATGGGGTTTTACATGCCAGAACCACAGTCTGATCATGAAGCACGCCGTAGTGAGGGACTCCGGAATAATTTGGACCACCTCGGGTTTTTTAACGTGCGCCTAAATCCAAGTACACAGGTGCTTTCGCATTTCACCCCCTTGGAAAGGCAGGCGCCATGGCCACGATTTCATCCCGAGACCTCGTGCTAAGAAGCTCAACGCCATAGCCACTAAGCAACCATGGGAGGTATGCAAAAAAAAAGAAAGCACACAGTCAACTCCACAGATCAGGCTAGATATAAATAAGCAACAGTCAACAAGCTGAACCTTTGCATAATGGTTGAGGTAAAAACAATTGCCGGAACATTCCAGATGCACTCAACACGATTTGGAGAAGACAGCATATGAGTTAAAAATGTTGAAAGGGAAATGTTTAGAGTAGTGCTTTAATGCTGCAATGGTTTTTGTCAGTGTGCCAGTGAGCACAGTATGACTGAGGTAGCTGCTGAAAATAATAGATCCTCTTTATGACTTTTTAGGGACTGATTTGCATGGTTTGTTGCATGCCTCAGGAATTTACTTATTTATTTATAAACATACCTCATAGGCTCCAGTGGGAGTATCGCGTGAGATGGTAGGAAAAAATTTCTGAACTAAAAAGGAGAACATTCAACAAAAGAACTCAAACAAAAGAAGAAAAAAACATACTTTCTCACAATGTGGCTGCAAATCAGGCAGCTAGCTTATAAAAACAAAGCAATTAGAAACAGTTTCATACTGGTAATGCTTTAGGAGACAGAATGTTAGATTCTGAGCTTTGAACACTTTAAGCCACCTTTTGTGGCCTTTTGTTCTGAGGTCCCTTTCTCTCTAGTATTATGGGAATCAATAACCCGCGCCCCCCCCCAAATTTTTAAAAAATGTATTACACAATTAGGACAACTTATGGAAATATAATTAAGAACACAGAATTTGCGCATGCACGTATGTTAGAAGAGAGAGAAACGGAAGTCTACAAGAATGCGTAATAACAAAGGTAACCAAAGCCCTGCTGCTTTTGCTGGGCAAATCATAGCAAGACATGAAAGGATATGCGTGCCTCACAAGATGGTCCCTAAAAAAATTGTCACAATGCAGTCAGTAGAGAGCACATCATGCATTTCTACAATAGCCTCCAATTACATATAACTCAGAGGAGGCTACTTAAATGGATTGATTAAAGCAAGGTAGGCCAGATTCAATATATGCGATTCAAGTAGACCGAAACTGCAAGTTATGAATATGGCATATTCATACCAACAGTGCTGTACATTATGTCATACATGGCAACCTGTGAAGTTTATATTTTGTAAAAATTCTGCAGACAAAAATTTCTTATTGGCGAGATAGCACACATTTTTTTAAAGCTTCCTCTCAGCACCCACACTGTTGCATTGATTCACACATAATGAACCATTATTTAACTTCAGATATAGCACAGAAAGCAGCAGCGAACTTGACACACCAGAACTGACAACACTGTTTTATATCACAGAGTGCATTTTCAGTGTTCTTGCTGCTGCCGATTTAGCCTGTTTAAGGAATTTATCTGAACAAACTGGCCTAAAGCAAGTGCCCCCTCTGGTATACTCGTTCACGAAAAATTCAGGAGAGTTGACAGGTATGAATTATACCAACAAAGCCTACAGCTTGTGTAAGTGGCAGGGACCGTTTTGTACACACCTTGTCGCAGCATACAGATCAGATGCTTTGCCATGCTGTTCCGGCTGCAGAAATGTCTTAGGTTCCTATGCGGTGTAGAGATGCCTCTGGTTCACGAAATCTTGACATCCCTAAACAATAATAAATGTTCAATTTACTGTAATCCCTGCTGAAACTGCAAGCTTGCGAGTTAACAAGATCATGTTACATTCTGAAAAGTCTCATACAACCTACACGAAGCTGCATCTGGTTGTGCAAGCATCCGATTGTTACATCACGGGTGGTTATTTAACATGAAATGAAACTGCAGCAAACATAAATCTACTATCAAAAGCTTCACACAAACGCACATCTGTAGTAAGTGAAATGTGAATTGTACTACGAAGAAAATTCCTTAGCACATGAAAAGTGTTCCAAAATCGAATTTCTTTATGCGGTGGAACAAAGCATTGTCTCGAACGATGATGCACTGGTAATTACAAGAACAAACGCCCTACTTTTCAGTAGAAAAAAAAAATTCGATGAAAAAGAAACACTGCTGTTGTAATCTCCGTTTTTGTGAAATAATCAAACATTTACAAACACATGAAAACACACAGGACACCCAACACAAGAAATACACCCTGTCTGGCGACACTATAGGTAGGAGAATTCGCATACAAGCTAAAATCTGGCCATGCGTCAGACACAACAATCTAGTACCATCTCGCGCTGCCGTTAGCTGACGTACAGCCTCCAGCATTTTTAACTATATCGCACCAGCATACTATGAAATGGGCGTGCGTCGTCCTAAGAAGTGCAGCTTACCAGATGATGCTTGCGCTGGAGAGTTCTTTATGCGCGTCTCTTTACTTTTGTCGGTCTCGCTAAGTATCGCCGTCGAAGGCGCTAAAATGACCCATGATCGACGCTCGCGCAATATAGTTACAAATGCGGAAGGCTGTACTTCTAGAAATACAAGCAGTAACTTTCCTGGTTGAATTCTTTCTTTACCATTCAGGTCAAACAATCACCGGCGCTAGCATACGTTATAGCAGAAAGCAAATACATGATAACGCTCCTGGCAACGTCCAATAAGTTTCAGGAGATTTTTCGTGAAACGGTTCGCTAAATGTGCACTGAGACATGAACAACGAACATTCGAAAAAACACGTTTATCATTGTGGTCGCTTTAATAATCATCTCGTGATCCGTATAACAATTCACACTTCACAAACCACTGACTACAAAACTGCGCGCAAGCGCCGGACTTACCTTTCTAGGCGTAGTTGGCAAACGCTCCTTCATGTCAGGTCCCGGCGTCGACTGCACGACGATCCTTCCGACGTAAACACTGTTGAATTGCGGATGAACTACAGCACGTATTACCTCAACAAATTCTTCCGTGCACTGTGATCCGATGCGATATTATCAGAGGCTTTGTCATGAGCCGGGAACAAAGAAAGCGCGAGCGGGCCATAAGTACGATAATCGACATTGGCGAACCACACGAAAGATACTGCGAGCTACGTTACGCAGTCCCAGGGGCTAAGTGATCATCAAAGCACACAAGGGGCACGACATTTTCTCTCGGCACAGCGTACACACGATTAAACATCCACATCGACTTGCCTCAATGCAGCGCGCACGCAAAGCAACAGGGAGCAACAACAGAACACGGGAAAATATATCTGTATTTTTACCGGTCATGCCCCTGGGGCAGTGGCAGCGCCTCCTGGGGGCAGCGAAAGCGACGTGCTCTGGAACTGGGGCTGTGTGGGCACCGACTAGAAGAAGCGTTGGTGTGGCCTAGTGGTTAGAACGTTTGCCTTGAGATCTGGGGTACGCGGGTTCGAATACCGCTTCAGCTTATTTCTTTTTTTGTATTACCATTTTCTTTTTTTCCCTCTCTGACGGCGCCGTCGGTTGTGCCTCTGAGCCGGGCGCCGACGCGAAACGGCTGTCGTTGGGGTGTTGCGGAGCGCTCGCGCGTGTGTACCAATTTCAAATCAAATTTTACCGTAAATCTGTTCAAGCATTAAATTACATGGTATGACTTCATCCAGTACGACAGCTACAAAGGTCCCGTTCTAACCAGTTTTTGTGCCGAGTAGGCCCCTGTGTAGACCTTTTTGGTGCCAGTGGGACCAGTATGAGTCAGTTTAACTGGTTTAACTACGAAACGGGTCCCCTGTTTAGACCCATTTCTGTGTCGGAGATTCCTGTTTAAACCTGACTGCGGGCCAAATAGGCCCCTGTTTGGTGCCAGTGCCCGGTATGAACCAGTTTGTTCGCTAAACGGGGTTCCTGTTTAGACCTATTTGTGTGTGGGGGGTCCTGTTTAAACCTATTTGCAAGCCAAACAGGACCCCGTTCAGACCCGTTTGTGTGTAAACGGGTCCTGTTTAGACCTGTTTGTTGCCAAATAGGTCCCTGTTGAAACCAGTTTAAACCTGTATAACCCTGTTTGAATTTAAATAGGATTTTTAGTAGGGAAGGGTGACAGCACGCTTGTCGAAGCTTTGCATCTATACGCGGGAATAAGAGATATAGCTTGCTGAGCCAAGTGTTCCCTGGTCATGTCATAACCAATATAATTAAAAGAATAGCCTTAATTTTTTTGTACATCATTATAGTAGACAGCGCTTACACTGTAATCCTCGAACGCAAGAGTGATATAAGTAGTCGTGATTCCGCGAGAAACATTTTCACAGTACCAACTGATTTTGGTTTCAAACAGGCAAATGATGCCGCGGATTCTTTTCTTTCTGTCAATAACATAAAAAAATGTACGTTCTGTGTTCCGGCGTTAACCACAGTAAAGATGGCTCACAGCGAGACTTGATAATTTCTAGATAATGACAGAATCTGGAAACACGTCTGATTCTGTGTACACTTCTGTTGCAGGTTAGTGATTCTTGGCATTCTTTTGTACTGCTGCAGTTTTCTCTTATTTAAGCTGTCGCTGCTGCCACTGCTACCATTGCTGCTATAGAATGATACAACAGGCCTAACCAGTAGTTGCATTGCAGAACTTTCTAGCTCCAGGTTGTTCTTTATTTTTTTTGTCTGCTTGTGCCTTTATTGCACTATGCCCGACACTTGCTTATCGTGCCAGTTACCTGTACAGGATGAAGGGTCTGTGAAATGTGGCGAGTGTTTACACATGTACCACTTCGGGAGGTGTGCTGGTTTGTTAGAAAAATCATACAAATCCAAATCGGAAACAGCAAAGAAGGCCTGGAAGTGCGTGACATGTAAGAGCATAGGCCCTCGGGGTAGTCGCAGTGACGATGAAGTTGACGTACATTTAGTTCTTGCATCGATCAACATGAAACTTGAGAGCTGGCCGGCTTTAATAGGAAAAGTAAATAGCATGGAACAGTCGGTTCAGTTTCTATCCCAGAAATTCGATGAATTTCAAGAAAAGATAACTAAGCAAAACACTGAAATTAAGGGGCTAAGAAAAAGGGTGACAGAACTAGAAGAACGAGAAAAGATACATGCGTCTGCAGAATGCGACCTTATACGGCAGGTGAACGATCTTGAGTTCCGAAGTAGGCGACTGAACTTGGAAGTTCACGGAATCCCTGTTGTGGAGGGTGAAAACTTGATGACCTCTCTAAATTAAGTCTCTGATAAGCTTAAAGTACTTCAGCTTACACAGGCTGATATCGCATCTGTGTATCGGCTGCTCGCTAAGCAAGGCAAAGTACCAGGAATTATTATCCGCTTCATAAAACAAGAGACAGAGAGACAAGCGGCTCAAGAAAAAGTACACCCTTACTGGCGACAATCCTCGAATTTTCTTTCAAGGAAATCTGACTCGGCACCGCAGGGAACTTCTATGTACGGGCTACGAAAGAAGCGGTAAGGCAAAAGGGTTATAAGTTTGCTTGGCACGTCAACGGCAAGGTCCTTGTTCGGAAGACCGAGGGAGCTCATGCAGTTCACATTAAGGATAAGGATGAACTTGAGGAGCTCTAAACAATGCAGTTGGTAGCAATACCTGAAGGGTGTGTGATGGAGTGGAGTTTTACTTACCAAATGAAGTAAATGAAATTGTAGCAACATTTACTACAGCCTTCATAAAATGTATCCACCTAAATACCCGATCTGTGAGAAACAAAATGTCGTGCTTGGAGGAGCTGCTTACCGGATTGTCTTTTCAATTTTCAGTTATCATGCTAAACTAAACATGGAGCACTTCTAAAAGTGATATATTTAGTTACCTAATTATAATACTATTTAAACCGGTCACACTCTCGAGGAGGGTGGAGTAGCGTTGCTGATTGCAGATGACGTTGAAGGTCAAATCCTTCCTTCTTATACTGTGCTTTCATCTGACTATGAAATATTGTCCCTATGTACCGGTAAGCATGTATTTTCTGTATGCTATCGACCACCGACTGGGGATATACCGGTGTTTATAAAGTTCTACGATCAATTTCTTGCGTATGTAGTTCAAAATCATAATTCCAAAACTTTAATAGCTGGTGGAGATTTCATCATTGACATGTGTTCGAATAGCCAGTGATCGAATTCTTTTAATATGGTTATATTACCGAACTGTTTTGCCAACTTAATCACCACGCCTACTAGGGTTACGCCTCAAGGCCAGTCAACTCTGGATTTATTTATCACTAATTTGTTACAGTCAAACATTAAATCCGGAGTCTTATATTCTATCAGTGACCATTTGCTGGTGTTTTGTCTGCTGAAATAAGCGGATTAAGAGGAAAAAAGTTCCCACCACTGTCAGACCAATTAATTAGACTCAACTCTGAAATCTTTTTGTGATACTCTTTTGACAGTAGAGTGGTATGTGATAACTAACCTAACAGATGTCAATGAAGCTTACAATATGTTCATTGATATATTATCCCTCCTGTACCGCCACAGCTTTCCTTCCAGGACACGTAGGAAAAGTAGAAAAACCCGGAAACCATGGATTACACTTGATTTACGTGATGAAATGAAAATGAGGGACAAGCTATACCAACATTTCCTCCACACGCAATGAACAGATGACCTTGCCATATTTAAAAAGTATCGAAACAAGTTAACTAAGAAGTCACGGCATGCACGCACAGCATACTACTCATCTTTCCTAGACATCAAAAACCGTAAACACAGTCTACTATGGTCGAGGTTGAACCGACTTTTGAATCGTAGTGATTGCCACAAGCCTATATCGCAGTTACAAATTAATGGCAAAGAATTATCAGGTAATATTGAACTGGCTGATGCATTTAATAGTTTTTTCACAGATATGGCTAGTACTCACGCTACGGCCTCTCATCCTAGTAAATATATTTGCACTAACAATGAGAACACAATATACATTCAGCCCGCCACACCGGATGAAGTTGAGTCAGTTATAAAAACTTTAAACAATAGCAATAGTTGTGACGTTGAGGGTTTTCAAGTGTGCCCAATTAAATATATAGTTGAAATTATAGCCCCAATACTCACCCATATTTTTAACATGTGTCTGGAATCGGCAATTTTTCCAGTGAAAGTGCAGTCTGCGAAAGTAACCGTTCTATATAAAAAAGGACTTCGTAATGACTGGGGAAATTACAGGCCGGTGTCTGTTTTACCAATCTTTTCAAAGATGTTTGAAAAAAATTTTGCATTTGAGGCTGACAAAGTTTATTGAAAAAACATAACCAGTTAACACCACACCAATTTGGTTTTCGTAAGAAAAAATCAGTCGAGTTAGCATTTATACAGCAGAAAGAATATATATTAACAGAGTTTGAAAACAAAGGTATAGTTGTTGGTATTTTCGCAGACTTTTCCGAGGCCTTTGATTTAGTTGACCATAATATTTTATTGGAGAAATTAAACTATTATAGAATACGAGGGCAGGTATTATCTCTTCTGAAATCCTAGTTATCTAATAGAACACAAATTGTGAAAATCGACACCTTTACTTCTAAGGCTAGAGCTGTCCATTGTGGAGTGCCACAGGGAAGTATTCTAGGGCTTTTGCTTTTTATATCTATCTTAATGATATCGTCAATATTAACTCTCAGGCAAGATTTATTATTTATTCGGACGACACGAGTATTTTTTTCACTGGTAATAATATTCATGTTCTTATAGAACAATGTAACAATGCAAGGAAATCCTTAGAGGAATGGTCGAGAGTGAATTTAATGAAGATAAATGCAAACGAAACAAAAGCAGTTATATTCAAACCGAAAAACAAGCAAATACCTCCCCATCATAACATTGTATTAAACTCAAGGAGGATTGAAATAGTCGAGACTTTCAAATGTCTGGGTGTCATCTTTTCAGCGAACATGTCATGGGACAATCACGTCAAATACGTACGTTCTAAGCAAAATAAGTAGAATAACTGGTGTAGTAGGCCGTATGAGATAAATTCTCTCCACGCGTATTAAACTCTTGCTATACAATTCACTTTTCCAATAACATTTAAACTATTGCCAATTAGTATGGGGTAACGCAACATCCACCAATGTAGAACATATTCACCTGTTACAAAAGAAGTATGTCTGCCATGCATATAACGCTTCCTACACAGCATCGACAATAACCTTCTTTAATAATTCTGGTGTGATCCCAGCTCACAATCTTTACAGATATCGTCTGAGTCATGTATATAAACTGGAAATCCATCGAAATATCAGCAACCTGCGTACTCTAGCCCAACTTCAGAGGAAAGCTCCAAATTACATTACAAGACACTTTGAGAGGTGGTTAGTACCAACACCACGTTCAAACTATGGGAAACAATGCCTTAAATACATAATACCAACACTGTTAAATTACTATAATTCGGTCCGATTTGATCTTTTTACGTCATCATCCAAGGAACTCAAACTGATGTATACGGTTTCGATGTAATATCTGGTAGCGTTATGTATCTGTGTTTTGGCATTTGTTTCTTGACATGAAGCAAAGTGTGAGTGAGAAACATGTCAGTGAAGTTATGTATACAGCTATACATATATATGTATGTATATGTGTGTATATGTATGTGCGCATATGTTATGCTGCCTTCCTGCAGAAACAGGGATTGTAGACACGTCAAGCTGTTGAATGATAGCTTTTTTTTCTACAGTCCCCCATCTGTAAATGTACAGGATGGCAAATAAACAATTCAATTTCAATTTCACGGCAAGCAGGGCT
This sequence comes from Dermacentor silvarum, assembly GCF_013339745.2. Taxonomy (NCBI): domain Eukaryota; kingdom Metazoa; phylum Arthropoda; class Arachnida; order Ixodida; family Ixodidae; genus Dermacentor; species Dermacentor silvarum. The sequence continues at coordinate 19,715 of NW_023606504.1, forward strand.
GTTGTTTGCTAACTGCAACGGTACGGGCAGTTTGGCAACTGAAGAATCGTAGCTCTAAAAACACTAAACGAGATAACAATATAAACAAACAATTAAATAATCAAAAGCTTTTACAATTGCTCACAGTGAAAGGAGCACACGACGTACAAACTTCCATCATACTGAACTTGACACAAAGTTAGTATTTATACTAATCATGCTTAACACAGCGTCTGCGCATGATCTGCGACAAGCATGATTAGTCCCTACACATTCTGAAATAATTTATTTACAACAAAGCGCATGAAATGTCACGGACCCAAATAGTAATCGTCATGTTAAATTGAAATGGTAATAGGGAACATCGCACCAAAGCATGCAAAATCTCAAGGGCTGTGATACGGAGAATGAGACGCATTCAATACAATTTTCATTTGATTTGATTATTGTTCATACGTGCCCGACATAACTCGCACCAGTTTTATGATGCGTCAGCGTCGGAACTTGAGACTTAGTCTTGACGCCGCCGGCTTTAATTGACTTCATCTCACCGCACTTCAACAAAGACGCGCCATGAAGGAGCGCCAGCTTACTTGCGCCCGGCTGGCAGCACGCTATAATGAACTCCAGGTGGTCCGGCTCACGCCCCGAGGCATCTATTGACGGTGTTTTCACGTGGCCTACAGTGTCGTCGAGGGCTCTCTTGATTGTTAGTGCCATCGGGCACACATGGCGCTGTCCAGTCCAGAAGGCACCTTGCTGCGATAACCAACAGCTGTCTTGTGTACATAACAGGAATTGTGTGACTGCCTCAATGGGCTTCCTGCGAGCGCTGAAAGGGACGACGGCCATTCTGGCAACGTCATGTCATCCGGTAATGGTGCAAGCAAAGGTAAATTTATGCTCTAGGTACCACTTTCCTCGAGAGGACACCAAACGCAGCTTTCTCCTTGAAGGCCCAAAAACAGAGGAGTCGTAGATTTTGGAAGCTAAGCCAGAAGCTCGGGGTGTTCTTTTAATGCGATTAGAATCCTTAGAATACTTCAGGCACTTTCCGGTGTCTGACGGACTGCCTATGTATGTATCTGTCTGTGCTCGAACCATTTTTCCCGCCAACTTGGGTCACTGGCTACGTGACACTCTTCAAAGAACTTCTGTGACATCACCTAGGGTCTCATACTCTACCATTCGGCATATGCCGCTCACCACTGACAAAAAAAAATGATCTATATTGAAGAAGGCTTCGAACGCGCTGTGAGGAAGAACACGGACGCAGTGCTTCGGAAGAATCGAGCGAACGACAACGAACCAAAAGAACGCCAATTTATGCGTAAGTGTCAAATGATCACCGTGAAACCTGGGGAGGGGCGAAGCATGCAGTGCTGCACTGCTAATGGGGTCATACTGCCTTGACAATGGCTCGATCATAACTCCGTAAACGCGGCCTCCCCATCACGACGACAGAAGAGAAGTGAAATTCTACGCTGGAATGATGAGCGGCAACGCAGCCAACTGTAGAAGACCACGACGACGAACGCGGGAGCAGTGGCACGAGCGCGTGCCGAGCGCGAGCACGAGCCGCTTGCTTACCGTGACGACGACGACAGGAAGACGCCGACCGCCCGAGCGCATGAGGCGCTTCGCACCTAAAAAATCCTTTAACATTTCTCCAATGCTGGGAGGAATCGCATCCGCGTAATAATATTCGGACAATTTTGTCTGAATCCATATCCGCACATGTGCCACGCGCTGACTTAGTGGCGGCGCCGCCAGATGGCGCAAAGTGTCCAGGGGAAGCTGAAGGAAGGAGCCTGGCGCCATACGCGCCTCAACCATACGCGTTTTGTAGGAGGCGGCAACGTGCTGTTTGGCTACATTGCCTCAATGCTAATCGCATTAACGTCGACGTGCATCGTGCGATGGGTTCTGCCGGTCTCTTTCTTTCTTTTAGGTGCGAAGCATCTTATGCGCCCTCGCTGTCGGCGTCTTCTGTCGTAATCGTCGTTGTCGTAGTCACGGTAAGCAAGCGGCTCGCTCGCGCTCGGCACGCACTCGTGCCACTGCTCCCGCGTTCGTCGTCGTCGTCTTCCACAGATGGCTGCGTTGCCGCTCATCATTCCAGTGTAGAATTTCACTTCTCTTCTGTCGTCGTAATGGGGAGGCCGCGTTTACGGGGTTATGAGCCATTGCTTAAGGGGGTATGAGCCCATTAGCGGTGCCTCACTGCATGCTTACCTCTCCAAAGTTCCACGTTAGTGAGAGCTGCATTTCGCTCATTGGTCATTCGAGCATCGAGTTTTTTTTGTTTTTTTGAGGCAAGCAAGAGCAGCAGACAGGTAAAGGCAACGTTGGTGTGAAGACCAGACTGTTCGGATTGCAGAGAAGAAACAGGGCCGTTGTGCCAAGACTGGCGTCATTTTGGTCTGAAAACAGTGGCGTAGCTCAGGCGACTGGGTGG
>NW_023606505.1:0-60001 GCF_013339745.2 Dermacentor silvarum
ACGCCCCCGCCCATCAAGATATGGCGCATACGTCCCTATATAGAAAACTACCGCCATCTACTCTTTCCTCCGCCGTCTTCTCTCCTAAAGCGCTTGGTTTGTTTCTTTACGTTTTGCTTGCGAAAGCAAGTCGACGGTGGCGCCCCTAGAAAGTCCACGTTCAAGCTTTCAGGCCGGGCGCGCGCCGCCGCCGCCGGCGACTGCGGTTGCGCAGAGTACTTTCAACATGACTTTGAGGCGAAAAAAAAATATAAAGCAGGGAAAGCGTGCGCTATCATCGTCCAATCGGAGATACAGGAGAGAGAAAAGCGGCGTTGTTCAAAGGATGGCGGTACTTTTCTTATATAGGGACTTTAATGGCGCACACACGCAAACAACCTCTTTAGAGTGATAGCTGAACTCCTCCCGATACAAATGCAGAAAACGGCCGATTCCGTGAATCTGACCTTCAAGCTCAGCCAAGGTCAAACTGGGAGAGGAGAAGGAGCGGCGCGCGCAGAAAGTGAGTGGTTGGTGGAGAGAGGGCGTGGTTGAACGCGGTGAAATCAAGTTTTTCGAGCGATAGAATCAGGCGTTATTTCCATCTCTTGATCACTCCCTCTCTCTCGGTTGTGACTTGCTGCCAGAGGCGCTGGCTGCATCCAAGTTACAATTCTAGTACACGGTATCCAATCTGACTGCGCGTTCGCGCCGAGAGCGCAGACGGCGCCGAGCAGCATCTGTGCGTTTTCTTCCGTCTCAGCATCGAGGTGCCACGCCTGCAAAGCCTTTGGAGGCGCTGTTGGCGTTGGTGGTACGTCAGCGTTCTGAATCGCCATCGGCGTAGCTCTAAACCATGCTATCGCCTTCAATGCTTCGCCTTCGTGCGAAATTGCCAATTTTTGAAGCGGAAATGCGTCATTTATTTGGAAATTTATAGTGATTATTTTCTATATTTCCAGAAATATACAGGCTTAGTCTTTTGAGCTACATGTTCAATGTAATCCTGATAACTTCACGTGAAGGCCTAGCCAATAACATCGCTCGCCATCAACGCGCCGATCCGCGCGACGTTTTGAACGTTTGTACAATATCGCTATAATTATTTCAGGATTAGTATTATCACGCAGGACTGTAGTCATTTAGCTCACCTGACGCCATCATCTTCTGATATCCAGGTCTGACAGACACCTACATCGTTTTGCTTTCTGTCACATCGCCTTTGCACTAACCCTTTATATTAAACATTCAATAAGGTGTGTACGAGCATTACTTCCTCTATATTGTTTAGTTGTTGACAGTCACATGTTCGACCAGCGAATCGCTCGTGGTACTAGCGTAGAGAGATGCTTACGGCAAATGTGAAGCCTAGATTCCTACCTTGATGGTGTGTCAATCACTGCATGCTTGCCATTCGACAAGAGATTACTTCGTCGTAGAAAAAAATTTCAACTGAAGACAGCCCGACTCCAATTTCGTCATTAGGCTTTAATCTGAATCCCCTCAAAAGACGGACGGAGGCAAGCCTGACATGCGGCGCCTCAACGCCAGGAATCTGAAGTCATCCTCTGCGTCGCGCACCACCCTCATCGAATCCGTAAGCTGTGAATAAAAAAAAAAGATTAAAAAAAGAACGCCACATAGTCTGTCAGTTCAGCGCCGACAGTGCGGTATGCAAACGTTGGGTCAAATGCGCCAATTGCGAGGCCAATTGGCTTCTATAATCTACAAACCAACTAGCAAAACTAAGAAAAAAAACATGGTACGGACTGGTCGCTTGATCTGGCTTCGTCTAGCTCTACGATGGCAACAGTGATTTAAATAAGCCTGTCGTTCGTGACAGCGAACACGCCACACTGCAATCGTTTAGCCTCACTTTTAAAGGGAAATAATCTGAGATTGAATATTTCCCGATAGACCATTTCCATGGCATAGCCGTTATGCGGTGTTGGTTACTTTGAATGTTCAAATGTCGCCCCCAACCGCAGTTTTCAGGTTATTCAGGAAGCATATTTATTTTCAAGAAGTTTTAAGGGCCTTTGAAGATATTTTTCTAAATTAAGTTGTTTTCAAGGATTTCAAGGACGTGTACGATCACTGAGACTTGGTTTATAGAACTAAGCACGGCCAGTCGTGGGGATCGGTAACATCACGGGCAGGGGCAGCTACGATTTGCCGTTTGCGCAGTGTCCTTCCAGCGTGCCCAAATACAGTCGTTGACGGAGGGCAGCCCCGTCGGGTCCATCACCATCTTCAGCGGTGACACTGCAGCTTTCGTGTACTGCTTCAGTTTCCTGGAGAGCTGGGCCGCAACCTGCGCATTGAGCACGCAGTGTCTTTTATAGCACCGAGAGGTATATCGGCGAGGGTTCCCCGCAGGGGCGTCTGCGTCAGCAGGCGTTTGGTGTGTTGCGACACCACGGACCCGAGCACACGAGGGTTGGACCCTCCCACGTTTAACCGTGCGTGGCTTAGCCGTGTCCGGGGAAAAGGGGATCCTGGGGGTTGAGCCGATGCTGAGTGCTTGGACCTTTATGGCCCCTCGGCGGAGGCAACACACCCCTTTCGCCTCGGCTTCACGTAGACGGCACTCCCGGACTGACCCATCCGGGAGAAACCGGTAGTTGCCTTTTCCTATCCTCCTCTCCAACCTTCGTCCTTCTCTCTTACTTTTAATCTTTCCTGTCTTCTCCTCTCTTCTATATTCCTTCCGATCTTCTTGGCAGCGAGGGTTAACCCTGTGTGAGTAGCCTGCCTAGGTTATTTCATATTCGGTTATAGTGGTGACGTACAGCTGGCGTCTGCAGGGCCTATGTTTACAGGAACTGCAGCGTCCCCTAGTAGGACTCCATGTGGGTGGCTGGCGTTTCTGCCGAAACATGAATATTTTATGACTAATTTTTTTCCCGCGCTTTCTGATCGCCCCCAAAAGAGGGGGCGCACCGAAGAAGTTTTTAATTTTTTTGGCCGACAAGTTGAAAACTTTCCACGCTACCACGTGGTACGCAGTGAGAAAACTGAAAAGACCGTGAGAGTGATCTCACCCTTTCTCGTTGCAAAGACTCTGACAGAGACTATAGGAACAGGTTACAAGGCGACGAGGATGGCCAGCGGTGACCTCCTCCTGGAACTCCGCGATAAGAAACAGCATGATAAACTACAGAATCTAGTGTCGTTTGGAGACTTTCCTGTGACTGTGACCCCGCACCGCACAATGAACAACACCCGCGGTGTTATTTCTGATGACGACCTGTTGGAGCTCACCGAAGATGAACTTTTGGAAGCATTCAAAGAGCAAAATGTTTTGACTGTAAAACGAATCAAGATGAGGCGCGATGGCAAGGAGCTAAAGACAAAACATATAATCCTTACTTTTGGTTCTAGTGTTCTACCCGAGACCATTGAAGCCGGATACATTAAATTACGTGTCAGGCCATACGTGCCAAACCCTCTTCGATGCTTCAAATGCCAAAGATTCGGCCACAGTTCGCAGAACTGCCGAGGCCGTCAGACTTGTGCGAAATGCAGTGCAACTGAGCATCTCTCTGAATCATGCGAAAACTCTCTCCACTGTGTGAACTGTGATGGGGGGCACGCCGCATACTCGCGGTCGTGCCCATCCTGGAAAAAAGAAAAGAAATTGTAACAATTCAAGTAAATGAAAATCTAACGTTCACGGATGCACGCAGGCGGGTATCCTACCTGCCAAAGAAAACCTTTGCCGAAGTGGCGCGTCAGGGGGCAGCGTCGCAACGGCTTCCGGCGGCTGTCCGGCCCACACACAGTGAGCCGGCAGTGATGCCATCCGCCCCCCCCCCCCCCCCCCCCCGGCGGCTGCAGCTCGCGCTGCTCCGCCAACTCACAAGAAGGGGCCATCGACCTCCGGGCTGGTGGCCTCAAGGGCCTCGTCCCTCGAAACGAGGCCTTCCCGTCAAAACAACCGCTCGCAAGAGCGCGTGTCCAGCGCCTCGCAAGAGGCGATGGACACAACAACCTGCCAGACAGCGCAGCAAGCGCCAAAGGAGCCGCGAGAATCTCGCGATCGCTCCAAAAAAGAAAAAGCCCGCATCACAGGGCCCGACAAGGGCTCTGTAAGTTAAATTAGTCTCTTTTTTAAACACAGAGCACAAAAAAACACTTCCAACATGAATACACAAACAATACAGTGGAACGTCAGAGGACTCCTACACAACCTCGATGACGTCAAAGAAATCCTACACAGGTTTAATCCTAAGGTGCTGTGTGTTCAAGAGACACACCTTAAATCTACACAATCAAACTTTCTCCGGCAATACGCCATTTTTCGTAAAGACCGCGATGACACAGTCGTGTCTTCCGGTGGTGTGGCTATTGTAGTCGATAGAGGTATTGCCTGCCGGGAATTAAAACTGCGTACGCCCCTAAGGCAGTTGCTGTCCGAGGGGTGTTGTTTGACAAGCTGATCACTATCAGCTCTATATACAGCCCTCCCAATTATCAACTACATGAAACTGAATTTCAAAACTACATAAATGAACTTCCGGAGCCATACATAGTTCTCGGAGATTTCAACGCACATAACACCTTGTGGGGAGACTCGCGTTGTGATGGAAGAGGTCGCCTAATTGAAAACTTTCTTTTTTCCTCAGGAGCATGTTTACTTAATAAGAAAGAGCCAACGTACTACAGCGTGGCGCATAATTCATACTCCTCCATAGATTTGAGTATCGTGTCGAGTACACTAATTCCGTACCTGCTGTGGTCCGTTCTGAAGAACCCCTTTGGCAGCGACCACTTTCCAATTATACTAAGCTTAACAAAACAAGATGGTTGCTCGCCACATGTTCCCCGATGGAAGGTTAACTCTGCTAACTGGCAACTTTTTCAAGAAATAACATACACTCTAAAAAAAGGAGTGACCCTTGCTCCTTTAAAGGAGGAACGGCGATGTCCCCTATGTTCGTCTTTAAATGGAGGAACTTTCCTCCCTCATGGCTGGGAGCAACTGTTACTCCCTTTCCAAAACCAACATGGCCGACTCCAGGCAAGTGAAGCCAGCAACACGACTATAGGCTTAAGAACTAGGATTGAAGCTACTCGGGGCGCCAATACAAGGCTTCGAGATTCGCACGCACTGAGCAATGGTCTCGGAGGCTACAACAATAAAATCTTAAAAATTTGTATGTCCAAAAACATTTTTCCCACACGCGAAACTTGTGTGAACGTATTATAATATTATAACACACATTTTCTATATAACATTCAATTATTTCACACAGATTATATTTATAACACTTAATTAATAGAGCTCACACAATGATGGTCACAAAGATTTATATTCAACTGTACACGTACACATTCAATTCATAGAGCACTTGAGAATCAACAACAGACGCACATAGTCACACTGTTCGGTTTATATAACGAACATGGTCACATTAACAAGCATACACAGACATTTTTTACACACAGATTCATTGACACAACAATTCATAGAGCACTAACAGCACCAACACGCACACATTCGCATATAACAACACTGTTCGCCTATTTTTTTTTTTTTTGTTACATACTGTACCAACTTGCGTACGAGCTTATATAGGCACGAAATGCGGCCCTCAATTGTGCCGAAGTTCAAATCAGTTTTATGCCAAGTTAAACATTTTCTGGTAACGACAAACCTAAACGTATTAGGTGGTATGACAGGTACAGGCAATGCACACAGACCTTTAATATAAAGATGCATAATTTTGAACGGTTTAATTACAGTGTTTTAACGTAGTCCCGTGGCTACGGCATTGCGACGCTAGCCACCCTACCGCTGGGCGCCGCTGGGCTCGAGGACGTGACGGCCGCTTTTAGGCAGAAAGTAAAAAAAAATCACAGCATATCCACGGGGTGAATGATGATGAGTGGGCGAAGCTCCGGAGGGAATCATCGGATCTCCCGCTTAAGGGGACGCTAGCACAAACGCGTTAGAAACGTGCAGTACTCTCTAGTAAGGGGGAGCGGCCACAGCGTCTTACGCAGCCATTTACACATGCCGGAACGTGCACCGCGTTTGCCGACGCCATCACATGACTGCTGAGAGAGTATACCCCCAGTATTCATAAACGCTCCTCGACTTGAACTTGCGCTGAGCCGTGCTCCCTCAAGGGCTGCAGAAGATAGCGCCAACCATTCCCTTTCCTCACGAACCACTTACTACTTGAACTTGACTTGCCATCGCTTTGGGCAGCGCGTTCGAAACGCGTTGAAGGTAAGGCGGAGAGGCCACAGCGTCTTACACCAGCTTCTTACACGGGCCGTAACGCGCTAGCACAAACGCGTTAGAAACGCCCTAGAAACGCGGCCTTTCGTTAATGTTGGGTATTTATTGCCATCGTGGTGCGTGTGTCCATGTCTGCTTCGTGGCGTAGTGGGCTAACGCCGCGCGCTCGGAAGCGAGGGGTCCTTGGTTCGATTCCGCGCTACGGACACAACTTCGGAATTTTTTTTCTCATTTTTCTCAGACTGGTTACACACTACTACTACGACGACGGGGACGAACGGGTGCCGCTATAAGGAGCTTCGCCCCTAAAACGCTCGTATAGTGCATTGGATGCACGTTTAAGAACCTCGAAAATACATTACAAAATTTATTTCCACGCTAAACCTTTTTGTCTCGCAACACAGTTGGGCGCAACACGGCTGGTTAATATTTCATGTATCACGGAGGCCACCACAGCCACACTAGTGTGCAGGTGGCGCCGTTGTCATTCCTCCGTCTACAACGTGCTTGTTGGATGTGCGAGCTGCTTCGCTGTTGCTACGATGCGTTTGATCGTGTGTTTTTGTGTTTGCGGTAATGAAATGTGACGTAGTTAGCTTCAATAATAGTGCGAGAAGATAGCTTGTGTCTTGCTGCAAACTCGGCTTATGTGTGGCGCGCCAGGCGAATGTGGACCAACTGTTTTCGTGCCAGGTAGTGCGTTGCCTTTGTGTCTGGTTGCGGAAAGTTGGGTGCACGTCGCAAAGAAAGCATGCGAATTATTAGCGTGCCTGAGCTCGTCCACTACGCAGCGGCATGTATGCTGCGACAGCGCCTCCTTTATTTTTAGAAAAATAGAGGAGGCGCTGGCTGGGAGTAACATCGTCGATGCAGCAACTTGGAGAGCGCTTTTCGACCGCGTCGTACCGTTCGAAAGGTAAGTAATCGTGCTTGCTAACTACACGCGTATTGTGCGTGCTCCCCATGTGTGCACAGAATGCGTGAACGTAGGAAATGGTACTCCCACGACAACAGTAATACCTGTGCTGATGCTTGGTGAGCGCCGGTTTGCAGAATTTAGTTATGCGAGTTTATTGCCTCAATGCGAAAATCTTGATAAGCGTCTTCTTCCGATCAGAAATATTACGTTCGGAAATAATCATGATCATCATGTGCGCCTGTGCGTGAGCTTCCCCTTTTCTGCTGAAGTTGCTTAAATAGCGACCCATGTGCTTCTTCACCGATTCTTACTGCAATCCCGTTTCCTCGCTTATAAATGCTTCGACGTCGTAAATAATCTCTGCTTATGAGGTTTTCGGTTTACGAGCAGTTTATGAGAAAAAAATCACAGCTTGCTACTAGTACAGCTTACTTTTTAAGACAAGGTGTGTTGACATAACTTATACGCAACGAAACATGACGGGAAAGTTGCTTATGAAAGAAAAAAATGAATTGTTATGTAAAGAAACATTTGTGTGTGATGTGCTGCTTCTGCGTGTGTTGAAAATTTTACTGAGATGAAGGGGCCCTATTATCATGTGCACTGTTGCCACCCTGCACTAGTGCAAACATTGTTTTCGTGACTATTTTAGGTGCTCCTCACATGTGTTCACCATGTGACAGCTTTAATGGGCTACTGCTATAAGTTAACACATAATTATTTTGTAGTGGCGAGGCTGTGACCACATAACGGAGGGGACTCCTTGGCTATGGCTGCCGTGGTACAACGTGTAATCTGGATGGTCGAGTCAGGTAATTATGAAGTGTATGTGTTCCAAATAGTAGGATCTCGGTATCATTCGTCGATAAGCTAGTCGACGTATTACTCAACACAGCTTACTAAATTGACTAAATATTTATGCAACTTGCTGCTTATTTGTGTTCATAGCTGTTTTGCGCACATTATCATGTTCTATAAGAAAACTAGACCCAACATGTTGTGATAGATGGATGGATGGATGTAAAACTTTAATGGACGTCCTGAGGTACGCGACTCAGCGCGCAGCGGGTCGTTCATTGATAACAGGGCTGGCTCACACGTCTCGTTTGTCTGGTATGCCTCACTGATTTCTCTTGGCACTCTTTCCCCGTTTGTGAAAACAGATGAACAATCTTAATCCGGCCTGAAGACCTATCATGACAATGCACGGCCATGTAAATAATCACTCGGCTGCGATTAACATTTCATTTTTGCTAAGTACACGGTGTATTCATTACTTTTTATTTTGGTTTCATTGTTCTGAAACTGTTTTTCATGCTGTAGCTTTTATTTACGATTTTCATCTGTTTATGCTACAGGCTCATGCGGTATCTGCGTATGTAAGAATTCAAAGTGTAGTGGGCCAAATTTGTCACAGGTCTAAGCGCACGGCATGCTTAGCATTGTTTAACATTTACACTTGTTTGTCTTGTTCCCAGAATAAATGCCAATGGGAAATGTACATTCGACGAGCTTGGAACTTCTTGAAATGATACATGAAGGCCAGTATTCACTGTGCGTAGCTACACCAGTGAGGCGTTTTCTAGTAAGCTTGCCATTTTATTTTATATTCATGGCAAGCTATTCCGATGCATGCAAGTAGGCATTGTAGCAATTGCGAGTCTGTCCAGTTACATTGTTTTTCACTTTACGTCAATACATCATAGACCACAGAGTTAGCTGGTAGATAGTTCAGTGTATTGATACTGTCTCATTAAAGAAGCAGACTACTTCGCACATAGTGCTTAAATGTCTGCTTGCTCTTATGGCATTTGGTGGTTATTGCAATGTTCCTCATCAAATGCATTTGATTTCAACATGACCACACAGAACATTCTGATTGACACTAGTGTAATTTTAATAGTGATAATCAACCAACCAAGGCTTAATTCTACAGCTCTCAAGAATTATTTATAATACTTTGGGTTCCTTTCCATGTGTTCTGTTTCATCCTGTGTTCATCAGCACAGTGCGCAGTCCTTTAAAATTATTCATTCTACTTGGCGCTGTTCATGTAGAAAAATGTTAACCAGCAAGTCCAAATTATAATGCTATCGGTAAGACTTCTATTACTGGGTGGATGAATACAAAGTGCTATATTGGAATTGTAAAAGTACTTTTGACAAAAATACCGGTGTCTGGAACAAGCACCATGTGCACTGCAACTCTTATGGTGTTAAGTTGGGTAGGCAAGTATCTATGCTAAGTATACTTGTGCATACACTTTCTACATATTAGCTAGTATTTTAGCTACATGAAAGAGTGTATGTTGTGACTGCTGAAGTCAAAGTTATGATTGATGTGCCTGCCTGTTTTTGTTGTGCACTTACACTTACTGCTGTGGTGTCTTAAGCATTGTAGCCATGTGACAACTGAAGTATTGCAACAATGTGTAAGCTAGCTTGCCCCTACTATTGCAACAGTATGCCAACAGATACCTATCACCATATTTGTGCATTTTCTGAGAACCAGCTGTGTTGGCTAGGTGCAATTTGTAGTATGCTTATGAGTTTGCCGGTGAGTTCACGTAACTTTTGATGACAGAATTTACAGAGAGGGAAGGGAAACTGTACAACATGAATGCTGTTAAAAAGGGGCTTTTTATTTTGACGGAAGGATTCAAAATAACAATAAAACTGGATGTGTGCTTATATCTTGCGCAAGTCCTATCAGAGGGAAGGCGGAAGTTGTAATACAAAGGCATAAAACCACGATAAAGGTGGATAAGCAGACTAATTTCGTTCCGTTGTCATCAAGAAAGGGTGCTTTTTCATGCATTGATAACAGGGCTGGCTCACACGTCTCGTTTGTCTGGTATGCCTCACGGATTTCTCTTGGCACTCTTTCCCCGTTTGTGAAAACAGATGAACAATCTTAATCCGGCCTGAAGACCTATCATGACAATGCACGGCCATGTCGAGCGAGCATACTGGCCTTTCAAGTGAAATGTGATGATTTATTTGGCACGTATTTAGATAACAGCCAGTCTGTCCTGTATACATGTCCTGTCCACCTGCAATAATTAACCTAATATACTACTCATCTCGGTGCATTCCTTTAACATCAACGGCAGTTTCGAGCGGCCACCCAAGCATACGACGGATAGACGGAGCGCGCACGTGGGCTAGCTGCGACGCCTTCGCTATATAACTGCAGAAAAAATATATCGCCGCATATACGGGAGCGATGTGAAAAGGGATACCACTAGAGAAAGATGAACCGGAAAGGCACCGCGATGTGTGGGAATTGAGCGTCTACAACTTCGCGAACAACTTGCGCGGAACACGATGAAAATACCATGCAAGCATAATCGACAGCGCCCACGGTGACAGCGCCGCGCGCGCTGTTTGCGGCGGGAAAGAAGAATTCACGGCATTCACAAACACACACCAAAGAAAGCTTCAAATGGTTCGCCGCCGCTCGTATGGCACCGCCTCGCAAGGCGGAACGGAGCGTTAGAACCCTAGTAAGATAACGCTAGAAGCAACGCAATCAGCGATCCACGCACCGCGCCGACGAGTACGGGAGACGAAGTCCGAAACCACAACAACCGGGGCGCAACACTACATTTGCTAGTAGGTACAGCATTTGACCGCTGGCGCCACGCTGCGCCGCTCGCACGTACCGCGTTTCTAGGTGGTTCCGTTCACCGAGGGCGCTCGAACGCAATGATATGGTTTGCACGCATGCAACTTATGGAAGCGTGGCTGTATGGCTGAGTGGTTACGGCGCTCGCTTCGGGATCTTGCGTACGCGGGTTCGAAACCCGCTCTAGCTACATCTTTTTTTAATATCACGTTTTTCCCTTTTTTTTCTCTCACTGTTTGCCAGCGCGGTCGCTTGAACCCTGGCGCCACGGCGGCAGCCGTGGTGCCGGACGCAACCGGGGCGGCGCACGCTCGACGCAAGCCAGGAGCGAGGTGAAAGTCCTCAAGCGCCCGCGCTGCCATGCGCGCTGCAATCCGTCGAGTCCCCACAAAGATGGCGGCGAGCGCTCATCGCCTCTTTTTGTGGTCTGCTAGCCAGAGAACTTCCAGAGAGCAGCCAGAACAAAATCGTCCTGGCAGGTTCTGGCAGCCCGCGGGTAGCCAGAACCGTCCAGCCCGAGTAAAATGAACGCGCGGCGGAAGTGCGTCACGCGGTCGGCGGAGCAACCCGAGAAAAAACGAAGGCGCGCTGGCTGGCTCTGGCAGCCCGCGGGTAGCCAGAAGTGGAAAATCGAAGAAGCCCACGGTGCGGTCGAGCGACGAGCGCGGTTTTTGGCAGAGTAGAAATGCCCCCTCCCGCTCCCTCCGGCGCTGGCTTCCCGCTTCCTTGCTTGCGCGTGGGAGATTGAGTGCGTTCGCTCTCCGTGACAGCGCGCGTCCCCGCACGCTTCCGCTCGGGCATACGGCGCGCGGCGAAGATTTTATCTATACGAACCTCACGGCGACACCGACGGCAGAAATCCGGTTAAAGTGTCCATATAATTGCTATCGCAATAAAAGTAAATTACAAGCATGTTACATTTATAGCACGTAACAGCATGTTTCAAGCAGTGTCATTTTGGTATTTAGACATAGGAATACTGCGTGTAGAGGCGAAACGTGCGAAAGCGGTGAATGGGCGGCATTACAAAGAAAAGCAATTCGCTTTTACATACATGCCGTAGAAAATACCTGGCTCATCCCAAACAAAACCATAAAATATGAAAACATCTGATTTCCAAGCGTTCCCCCATTTCCAGGCATTATTTCCTGCACTTTGGCAGCGCAAATACACAGGCTACTTCGCGATTCCAAAACTTGGCCTCGGGCGACGCGACGGTATGAATGAATGAATGTGTGTGGTTTAGTGGCGCAAGGGCCAGGTATGGCCAAAGAGCGCCATGCCAGTGTTTTTTACTGAGAATGATCTCGTACGCTGAGAAGGAACGCCCGACGGCGGTGAACACCTTAAAAAGTAAATTACAAACAAAACAAAAGCCGCGTGCACATCACATTTTTTTCTTCTTTTGCTCTGTACTCTCCTTACCCCGGACGGCTCTCCGCGGTTTCGCATTCGCCAACCGCTCGCGCATTGTTAGTGCGGTGGCGTATGCTGGCCGGTGCGTCCCATTTCAATGCTGCTAGCAGCTGTATTCCGGGAGTTGGTTGAACTGAAGGACTAGGTTGAAACCCATAGCGTTCCGAACAGTCAATGTTGCCCGGTAATATGAATAACGGTCTCTAACTGCACTCGAAAGCGAAACTTGAGGCTAAATAGTGTTCATATAGGCGCCGATATTGAAAATAGGCACTTATAGGCATTTATAGGCATTTAGGCACAAACGCCAAAATAGGCATTTATAGGCACTATAAAAACAACATAAAGACCCTCCTTACCCTCTAATTCATGCTCATATATATCAAAGTGGGGCGATATGAGCGCAAGAAACAAAAAAGGCATTTGCCTAAAATCCGGTCTCTAGTAATTACAAACGCACTCGTATCCCAGCCTCTCGATCTATAGTCGTTTCGCGGAGGTCGCCCCTTCGTGTCCCGACTGCAGCGGATACAACAATTTTAATCATATGCTCCAGGAGTGCCCCTCTTTACAGCACCACACGGATCAAGGGATCTCGCAAGACATTCACTGATCAAGAGTCATGACTGGTTCCATCAACTCAAGGCAGTGCAAAAGGCCCACGATGCCGCGGTGAGGCTTGGCCTTCCTGTCCAGACGTGGGAGCGGCCCGCGGTCCTCCCTCCATGAAAACGGGGGGTAACTACTTCAGAACCTCAATGAAGTTTACTACCTGCCTACCTACCTTACAGACCAAGATTGGCATACAATTGCGTGCCCAACTGCAATTCGGCTGGGGAAAAAAGTACCAGGTGTATCTTTTCTTGAGATCCCTGCCGAGTCCGCACATCGAGAAGCATGGATCAGGGAAATTAATAGACGTGACTGGATCCCAAACGTCTCTTCCAACTATTCAAGGGTCTTCAGTGAATACTTTAAGGGCGAAGTTTTACGAATGGCCAAAGGCGCCGTCTAAAGAAGGGCATAGTGCCTACGCTCTTTCCGAAGAGTTCGTCAGAAGTCCTGCGTGCACCAGCAGCAGAAATCACGATTGAGCACATTGGACATTCAAAAAGCGAACCTACAGAGAACAAAGAAATGGTTAATACAGCCAGTGTGACAGAGACGCCTATGGAGGTTGCAAGATCCACCAAGAACCACGCGCACATTCTTCAAATGTGGTGCAAGAGCAGCAATGTGCGCCACCATCACGTTGCTAATAGAGGACTTGGACAATGACCTTCATATAGTTGTCCAAGAGGTGCTGATGGACGAAGAAAATGACCTTCATATAGTTGCCCAAGAGGTGCTGATGGACGAAGAAGCTTCCAGTCTTTACGCAGTCGAGGAAACAAACTGGTTGAGAAAAGAAAGAGACATGAAAACAAAAATTGATAGACCTCCGAAAACAGTTGACAGATACAAATCAGAATTACAAAAAAGTCAAGGAAGACTGCAACTTTGCGAATATGTCATACATATGAGGCAGCAAAGCCAAACAGAGACATATCGGCTGTCTTCCTTTGGAATGAAATAATTAATTTCAGACGAAAAAAAACCACATGGTCGGAAGACGTTGTGCGTCACTGCATTATGAGGAACCTGTACACCAAGGCTTATGAGCATGCCAGGAAAGGACTGGTCAAGCTACCTGGCAGGACCACCCTTCAACAATTCCTCGGGGTCACGAGTGTTGAAGCGGGCTTTAATTCAATGATAAAGCTACGCTTAAAAGCTAAAGTAATAAACTGACGTCACCTGCTTCAAGGCATTGGTACCTCACCATGGATGAAATGCGCACAAAGCCAAAGCTGCAATACAACAAGCAGCAAGATTGTTTTGTTGGCCATGCTGACGTAGGCGAATCGCACGACCCAGCTAATGAGCCCTTGCTGGCAAATTAGTTGTTGTGTTCCGTCATAAATGGCTTGTCAAAATCTTACAGGATTCCAGTGTCTTATTTATTCACGAAGAACCTCTCTGGTTCTCAGCTGTCGCAGCTGGTGCGAGCACTTATCAAGAATGTGGAAGAATCTGGCTTCAAAGTAGACAGCCCCTTGGCTGACATCCACAGAATTAACGTGATTGCCATGAAAGACCTATGCGGCGGATTTCTGACTTAATAATTCAACAGCCGGTTGATCCCGACATACTTTCATTTCTCAGCTTCGACTGCTGCTACATCCTGAAAATGTAAGATCTCAATTTTTGGAAATAGAAATTGGCCCAGAAGTTATCATCTCGTCACTTGTAGAAGATATACGACTTGCAGAAAGAACTGATTGTTAAACCCGTGCGAAAACTTACTAGAAAACATGCCTTCCCGAATAACATCGAAAAAATCAATGTCAGGTTAGAGGTGTAACGGCGGCCTCCAAGAGGACAGGCAGGGCACAGCTGTGACTACTCCTTCGCAGTAGTAGGACCAACAATAACTTTCATGGACATCTACCGTTGGTTCATACTTCACGACACCAACAAATACGACACAATATATCCACCAAAACAATCCCGACGTCAGACACTAAGATGACCCCGACGATAGCCGCTTCGAATGGCTTGAACTAACTTTTACCGTGTATGTAGAATTAAAAAAAAAACAAGTCGCCATCAAGCGCATAACTTTTTCACGGCAGAAACCAACGAGGCGCTTCTCCCGAGGACCTACTCCACGGTCGCTTGCGTTCGGCACTTGCTTTCGAAAGAAAAATATTGCCTTGTGCTGACACAGGGATTCAATGGGGTCGCTATTAAGTTTCGTTTTGGCAAGTTGAGGCGATCCTTGAGCTGCGATGAGGGACCTTGAGAAACTGCTCAAAACAGGCATCGTAGCCGCGCCTGAATGTAGCAAAATCCTACACGAGCAAGAGCTCGTACAAAGCAAGGCGCTCCCCGGTGCAGTTCGCAGACAAGGAACCGTCCATTCTGCCTTCAGCTGCCATTCACATCCTGGAGCGCTTCAAAGTGCAAACCATGCCAGCAAGCAATATTGCCGACCCTGTAAGTATCAGCAACAGTCTACATGGGTGGATACATAGTACGAGTAGTAAGAAAGAACATGGGATGTGATAACTGCGGTGAACTAGCAAGAAAAGTTCCCAGTAGCCAGCCACTTCAACTCCCGCAGGGGCGTCTGCGTAAGCAGGCGTTTGGTGCATTGCGACACCACGGACCCGACCACATGGGGGTTGAACCCTCCCGCGCTTAACCGTGCGTGGCTAAGCCGTGCCCGGGGAAAAGGGGATCCTGGGGGTTGAGCCAATGCTGAGTGCTTGAACCTTTACGGCCCCTCAGCGCAGGCAACACGCCCCTTTGGCCTCGGCTTCACGTAGACGGCACCCCCGGACTGACCCTCCCGGGGTTAATCGGTAGTTGCCTTTTCCTGTCTCTCTCTCTCTCCCTCCAACCTTCGTGTTTCTTTCTCACTTTCCATCTCTCCTGTCTTCACTTCGTTTTACTTCCAATCTTCCAGGCAGCAAGGGTTAACCTGGTGTAGTTTATCCAACCTTGGGTCTATTATATTACGTTATAGTGGCTATGTACAGCTGGCGTTTGGGTTTCCTTTGGCTCTCGTAGCGTGCCCTTGTTGGGCTCGGTGGTGGGTGGCTGGCATAGCCTCCGAAATGAACTAATTATTCATGGATGTATTGTCCTTCCCTCGTCTACCTGATCGCCCTCTTAGCAAAAGAGGGCGCACCGAAGAAACGCTAAACTTTTTGGCCAACGAAAGGACACTTTCCCACGATTTCACGTGATTCACCGTGAAAACCCCGAAAAGACCACCAGAATGATTTCTCCCTTCACTGTTGCCAAATGCATAACTGATGCACTAGGCCCCGGCTACAAGGTAACGAAAATGGCCAGCGGCGACCTCCTCCTTGAGGTTCGCGACCAGCACCAGCACGGAAAACTCACCAGTCTCCAAACACTCGGCAATCTACAGATCACAGTAACTCCGCACCGGTCGATGAACAAATGCAAAGGAGTAGTTTCTGACGGAGACCTCCTGAACTTGACCGAAGAAGAGCTCCTCGAGGGCTGGAAAGAACAAAACGTGACACAAGTATAGCGAATAAAGATTAGACGAGACAACATTGAAATTCCCACGAAGCATCTAAACCTTACATTTGGGTCCAGTACTCACCCAGATACCCTTGAAACAGGATACGCGAATATCTGAGTGAGACCGTACATTCCGAACCCGCGCAGATTTTTCAAATGCCAAAGATTCGGCCATGGTTCTCAAAGCTGCCGAGGCCGACTGACATGCGCAAAATGTGCCGATCATGAACACACATCTGATAACTGTACTGGCGCCCTGCACTCTCCAAATTGCGATGGTGACCATGCAGCATATTCTCGATCCTGCCCTACGTGAAAAAAAGAAAAAGATATCATCACACTAAAAGTAAAAGAAACATATCTTTCCAAGAAGCACGAAAGCGTGTTTGTTTTCTTCATTCTGCAGGGTATGCTGGTGCAGCGCGTAGGGGGACAACGCCGCAGCAGACTCCGGCACCAGCCGGGCCCAGAAAGAGTGTCGCCGCGGCTGTGCCACCAGCTCCCCACGCGACAGCAGCCAGTGCTGCTGTGCCGTCTCTGAAGGAGGGTCCATCGACCTCTGGGTTGGTGGCCTCCAAGGCCCTGCTTCCCCGCAGGGGCGTCTGCGTCAGCAGGCGTTTGGTGTGTTGCGACACCACGGACCCGAGCACACGAGGGTCGGACCCTCCCACGCTTAACCGTGCGTGGCTTAGCCGTGTCCGGGGAAAAGGGGATCCTGGGGGTTGAGCCGACGCTGAGTGTTTGGACCTTTAAGGCCCCTCAGCAGAGGCAACACACCCCTTTGGCCTCGGCTTCACGTAGACGGCACCCTCGGACTGACCCACCCGGGGGAAATCGGTAGTTGCCTTTTCCTATCCTCCTCTTCAATCTTCGTCTTTTTCTCTCACTTTTAATCTTTCCTGTCTCCTCCTCACTTCTGATTTTCTGATCTTCCAGGCAGCTAGGGTTAACCTTGTGTGAGATGGCCAACCTTGGTTATATCATATTTGGTTATAGTGGCTGTGTACAGCTGGCGTTGGCAGGTCTTGTTTATAACAACCCTGTCACGTCCCCTTGTTGGGCTCCGTGGTGGGCGGCTGGCACCGCTGCCGAAATCACGCTAATTTGTATGGCTTCCTCATACCCTAAACTCCCTGATCGCCCTCTCATAAAAAGAGGACGCACCGATGAATCGTTCAGCTTTTTCGCTAAGACCACCGAAATTTTCCCACGTTTCCACGTGATTCACAGTGAATCCCCCGGTAAAATCGTAAGAACAGTATCACCTTTTGTAGTTGCTAAATGCCTGACTGACTCTCTTGGTCCTGGTTACAAAGTAACGAAAATGCCCAGTGGTGACATCCTCCTCGAAATCCGTGACAAAGCACAGCACGAAAATCTGGCAAAACTTGTCTCGTTTGGTGACACCCAAATTTCTGTAAGCCCTCATCGTTCTATGAACAGTACACGAGGGGTAGTATCAGATCAAGACCTACTAGAATTGACTGAGGCAGAGCTCCTAGAGGGCTGGAAAGAGCAACACGTGACGAATGTGCAGCGAATCAAGATCCGGCGAGACGACAAGGAAATTCCTACAAGACACCTTATACTTACTTTTTGTACTAGCACGCTCCCCGAACAAATTGAAACAGGTTACATGAAAATAAATGTCAGACCTTACATTCCGAACCCTCGACGCTGCTTTAAGTGCCAAAGATTCGGTCACGGCTCTCAGAGCTGCCGGGGCCGTACTACCTGTGCAAAGTGCGCATCACACGACCACCCTGCGGACAACTGTAACGACCCACCCCACTGTGCAAACTGTGAGGGTGAACACCCGGCATATTCACGCTCCTGTCCCTCATGGAAAAAAGAAAAAGAAGTTATAACACTTAAAGTAAAAGAAAACATTTCCTTTAAAGAAGCACGAAAGCGCCTCTCATTTGTGGGGCCTTCTTTCTCCGAAGTGGCACGGCAGGGGGCAGTGCCACAACGGTTCTCGGCGGCCGTTCGAACCACGCAAAGTGGCCCGGCGGTAGCGCCACCCGCCCCCACTGCGGGATCAGCTAGTGCTGTTCCGCCATCCAGCAAGAAGAGCCAGCAGTCCTCCGTGCCTGCGGGCTCTACGACACCTAGGGCCTCTGCTCGTGCAGAGAAGCCCGAAACACCCGTGAGCGTGCGCCGCGAGCGGGCATCCAGCGCCTCGGCGGAGGTGATGGATACGTCACAAATCCCACCGGCGTCTCAGACGCCGAATGATCGGCGCAGCTCTCAGGAGAGCGCCAAAAAAGACAAACCCCGCATCACGGGGCCCGGAAAGGGCCTTGTGGGCTAACACAGATTTCCCCTCTTAAACACACAGCACAACACACTCCCACTATGGATACACAAATACTATATTGGAATGTCAGGGGTCTTCTCCACAACCTCGATGACGTTAAGGAACTCCTACATAAACATAATCCAAAATTGCTGTGTGTTCAAGAGACACATCTGAAACATTCACACACAAATTTTCTTCGCCAGTACTCCATCTTTCGAAAAGACCGTGACGAGGATAACGCCTCGTGTGGCGGTGTAGCAATCGCTGCAGACAAGTCTGTAGCTTGTCATCATGTAGCCTTGCAAACACCCCTTGAGGCAGTGTCAGTTAGGGTAGTTCTTTTCAATAAGCTGGTAACTGTTTGTTCTATATATATACCCCCAAGCTATCACCTCATCAAAACAGATTTTTATAACCTCATAGATCAACTGCCGGAACCCTACCTACTCGTGGGTGATTTTAATGCTCACAACACCTTGTGGGGAGACTCCCGATGCGACGCGAGAGGTCGACTCATTGAAAATTTTCTTGTGACCTCTGGTACCTGTCTCTTTAATAAGAAGGAGCCCACCTATTACAACGCCCAACACGATTCGTATTCATCGATAGACCTTGCACTTGGATCCGCTTCCCTTCTACCTGACCTTGAATGGAACGTCATCAAAAATCCTTTTGGAAGTGACCACTTCCCTGTAACTTTAAACTTAATAACGCAGCATGACAACCCTCCCAGTATTCCTCGATGGAAATTAGCATCTGCTGACTGGGAGCATTTTAAAGAATCAACTCATTTACCACGAGATTTTATAAACAATTTTAGTATCGACGATGCTGTTGCATATTTTACCGCTTTTATTATTGATGCTGCTGAAAAGTGTATCCCACAAACGAATGGGAGCTCACGTAAAAGACGTGTTCCCTGGTGGAACGAAGACTGTAGACAGGCGCGAAAAAGGCAAAATAAGGCATGGGGCATATTGCGTAGATCTCCAAATGCTGAAAATCTCATTCAATTTAAACAGATTAAATCGCAGGGAAGGCGGACACGACGTCAGGCAAAGAGAGAAAGCTGGGTGAGGTTTATCTCGGGTATAAATTCATACACTCAGGAGGCAAAAGTGTGGAACGGCTTAAGAAAGCTAAAGGGGCACCAAATTCATCCGTTGCCCCTGGTGAATGACCAAGGGAACACATTGCAGGACCAGGCCGACTGTCTTGGGGAGCATTTTGAGCGTGTATCAAGCTCAATCCATTATTCACAACCCTTTCTTAAATATAAACAGAGAGAAGAATGTAAGCCATTCGTACGCACATGCCGATAGAACGAACCGCATAACCTTCCTTTCACTATTGCCGAGTTGAGAGCTGCCTTGATCGCATGTAAGAGCTCTGCACCGGGACCCGACAGAGTCATGTATGACATGATTAGGAACGTAAACCCTGATACACAACTGACACTACTCGCACTCTTCAACACTATTTGGACTGCCGGATACCTTCCGTCCGCATGGAAAGAAGCGATTGTGGTCCCTGTATTGAAAGGTAAAGATCCTTCCTCGGCGGCAAGCTACCGTCCGATAGCTCTCACAAGTTGCCTATGTAAGCTATTTGAAAAAATGGTTAATCGACGACTCATACATTTCCTTGAACTGAACAAAATGCTTGATCCCTATCAGTGTGGCTTTAGAGAAGGGCGATCCACAACTGATCACCTTGTGCGCATTGAAGGAAATATCCGGGATGCATTTGTGCATAAACAGTTTTTCTTATCAGTATTCCTCGATATGGAGAAGGCGTACGACACAACATGGCGTTACGGAATCCTGAGAGACTTGTCGCGAATGGGCATCCATGGCAATATGCTAAGCCTAATAGAGAGCTATTTGTCTAATCGTACCTTCCGTGTCAGAATCGGCAATGTATTGTCACGTCCATTTATACAGGAAACTGGTGTACCCCAAGGAGGCGTGCTCAGCTGCACACTCTTTATCGTTAAAATGAACACACTCCGTGCCTCATTACCACCGGCTATTTTTTATTCCGTCTACGTAGACGACATACAAATAGGCTTCAAGTCATGTAACCTCGCAGTGTGCGAGAGACAGGTACAGCAGGGCTTAAACAAGGTAACGAAGTGGGCAGACGAAAACGGGTTTAAAGTTAATCCCAACAAAAGTTCTTGTGTTCTTTTCACAAGAAAGAGAGGCCTGATTCCAGATCCCTGTGTTGAACTGCATGGACAGCAAATACCTGTGAACAAAGAACACAAGTTTCTAGGCATCATACTTGACTTTAGGCTAACTTTCATCCCCCATATAAAATATCTCAAAGCAAAATGCCTAAAAACAATGAACCTCATGAAGATCTTATCTCACACATCATGGGGCAGCGACAGGAAATGTTTAATGAATCTTTACAAGAGCGTCATTCGTTCGCGACTGGATTATGGTGCTGTAGTATATAGCTCTGCTGCCCCAAGTGCGCTAAAGATGCTGGATCCCGTTCACCATCTAGGTATCCGCCTGGCCACCGGCGCTTTCAGAACAAGCCCTATAGAAAGCCTATATGCAGAATCGAATGAATGGTCACTTCATCTCCAGAGGTCATACATCAGCTTCACATACTTCCTCAAAGTTCACTCTAATCATGAACATCCGTGTTCTCAAACCGTTAACGATTTGACTTGTACTACACTTTTCCATAATAGACCCTCTGTGAGACGGCCTTTCTCACTACGTGTGAGAGAACTTAGCGAAGAAATGGATGTCCCACTTCTCGAACACCGTTTAATGCCTCCAGGTAAGCTTTTACCACCCTGGGAATGGCAGGTGATAGCATGTGATGTATCCTTTGTGGAGGTCACAAAGCACGCTCCTGAACTCGAAATCGCAATACATTTCCGTGAACTCCAATCGAAGTACTGTTGCCCTGAATTCTACACCGACGCGTCAAAGTCCCATGCTGGTGTATCTTACGCGGCTGTCGGTCCATCTTTCTCTGAATCAGACGCATTGAACCCTTATACAAGTATCTTCACTGCAGAAGCCTATGCAGTACTGTCTGCGATTAAACACATTAAGAAATTAAAGCTACATAAGGCAATAATATTCACGGACTCCTTAAGTGTCGTAAAGGCACTAATGTCTCTAAAGAAACACAAAAATTCTGTTTTTATTGAACTTTACTCATATTTGTGCAATATTTACTCATCTGGTAGACATGTGACAATATGCTGGGTTCCTGGTCATAGATCCATCGAAGGTAATGTGCTTGCAGACCAAATGGCCACATCAATTACATCTCAAGCTACCAATCTTAACAGTACTATTCCCGCCACAGATCTCAAGCCTTTTTTGCGAACGAAACTGCGAAACCACTGGCAACGCATGTGGGAAAGTGAAACAAATAATAAGCTCCACTTGATTAAGCCACAGTTAGGTTTCTGGCCCTGTACAACTAAAACACGACGAACTGATGTCCTATTCTGCCGTCTCAGAATAGGACACACATATGGTACTCACAATTTTCTGTTGACTGGTAACGAGCCTCCAACCTGTGGTCGATGTGGTGAGAGGCTGACCGTCCTCCATGTCCTCTTGGAGTGCCGGGAAGCCGAAACAGAGAGAAGGAAACATTTTCCTCTTGCATACCGCTACCATATCCCTCTCCATCCCAGTATGTTTCTTGGCAAAGAGCCGCTTTTTAATACCAAAGCAGTCCTAGGTTTTTTGAATGACGTGGTACTACATGTAATTAGCCCTAGATATTCGTAACACATCCTCCCGCCAGAGGATGCTGTTGCGATAGTGCTCAGTATAGCACATGCCTCCAGGCCTTTATGTTCAAGGGCTCTGTTGAGGCAATAGTGCTTCATGCCAATTATCGCATCGGACATACTTTGTAAATAGTAACATTTATTTGCAATGCATATTTCATGCTCATAGCACACGCCATTAGTCAATCCCATAATCTTATTACCTGCAGATTTTATGCACTTTACAGCAACTATTTTTAGGCCCCCTTACAGCCACGTCATATCCACCACTCGTAATTCATCGCTTCAATTCAAACTCATTAACACTGGCCTGGCGCTCTTTGGCCATTATTGGCCCTTGCGCCATCAAACCCCATATATCATCATCATCTATACGTACGGTTGTTTAATTAGCGTTATTTCTCTTCCGTTGAAAAAGCTTAACAACAAATTTTTTTTCAAACGTTAAGGATGTCTGTATATTTGGTTTCTGTAGAGCTTGCACTCGTATTGCTTGTAAAAAATTCAAGAAGACGCACACAGAGATAAAGAAGCAAAGTACGTACACGCGACACTATTACACAAATATGCGCAGACGTGAGCAATGTGCATGAGAGAAGCTGAAAGCGGCCTTTTAACACGAAAGTGTTTTATGCCGGGGTCCACCAAGACTTCACTGACGTATTTCCGTCACGGAAATACGTCATAGAACATAATACAAAGAAAGAAACCAGAAGAAAAAGTTCCACAAACATGCAAAATTTGGAAATCGAACCCACGACCTCTCGGTCCGCGACGATAGATCGCCGAGCGTTTAACCCATGGCGCCACAAACGCATTTGCAGAGAGCTACACAGACGCGCCTTATATATCTAACACTCCTCCGTGTACCCGCGCTCTTGCTCGGAGCGGTGCCGCCGCCTACGAGCAGAAAAGAGAAGTACTGCATTATGACACTAACGCGCACCGACAGTGAACGCTTCGGTGGTCTCAGCACTACGACGCCTCGATGCCAGCATTCGAAGGGACGCTGGCATCAAGAAGCACTACCAACGCCACCTAGGTGGCGTTCACCGTACTCAGCACAGCGGAGCGTGGCCTCCGCAATTAGCTCTGAAAATGTTTCTGAAGTTGATCGCGGAGGCTGCAATTACGACGCGCTGTACGCGCTGATTTGACTCGGTGACGATTCAGTTACGTGCTTTGTCTTGCGCGTTGTATTAGTGTGTCAGTTACGTGCTTCGTCTTTCGCGTTGTGCTAGCGTGTGCAGCGTAGTGCAGCTTCCATATGCACGACGGTTGCTCATGGTCATCGACGTTGGTAGTCGTGATGGAGGAGACGTGCCACCAGGCGTCAGCGTGGGTGCATCAACGCCTAAGGGCGCTTTAGCCACAAAACACCAATAGACATTATATATCAATGTGCAATAAACATTACACTACTTCTGTGAAGACACGTTTCACTTTCGTGTTCTATACCGATTCCTATATAAGAGGGATCAACCACATTTTTTTTTTGACAAACGGTTCTTTCGAAAGAATTCTTGATGCGTTGTCGAGAATATACTTGTTGCATGTATGCTGCGCCTGGTATCTGACAAGTGTCTGTTGCAGTGTCAATTTCTGGAAGACAGTCTCTTTTCAGTCGTTGTCGACACGTCTAAAAAATTACAAATGTGTTTTGTAGTGTTGTGAAGCCACATGCGCGCTCCCTTTTTGCAAACAAGAGCACCGAAGCCATTTTTCTTGTCCCATTACTCTGTGCGCGCTCTTTTTTGTTGTTTTAGGAAGTAAGCGTATTCCTCAATAACCTGTTTTGAAATATAGTGGCACAAGAGCAGGGGAAGCCAGAAATGGCGTTGTAGAGTTTCAAACTGAGCAGCTGAATCCTTTACATGCTGATATAGGCGACATAGAGGGATGTGTGTTCGAAAGATAGTGCTTTTTGTTGGTATACGCTGCAATAGCGTACATTGCAGCCTCTTACTGTTTTAAAATGATTGAGACTTTCATGAGCTGGATGGAATGGGGACATAAAATTTAAAAGGAGTCAGTGAGAGCAGAATGCCACCTATATTTTTGTTATAATTCAGGCAGGTTTTCAAAATATAGCTGCACGAATATAGCGCTGTTTTCATTTGTCGGGAAGGCTTCAGAAAGAGGTGGAGTTTACCTCGATATTGAAATTAAGTCACTCGGTAAATTTCTAAATATTCGCTGTAGGAAAGAAGTAGAAATTCGGTAATCACGTAGAGAAGTAGTAAACTCACACATGCATAGCCGAAATTTTCAGAGTAGCGCATTTTTAGAGATATATCCACCCACAAAATTTGCGAACCTATGCATCGTCACTGCATTTATATAATCCGGAACTGGTGATTGAAGAATACTCGGTAACACTTCACGACGAACTTCCAGGCAGGCCGACTGCGTCGCGAGCTGGGAGACACCGGCGTCTAAACAACCTATCCAAATAAAAATAGAAAACCTTAAAATATGTTCTTCTTCTGGTATCGACGATAATAACTCCAAAATCTTAAATAATACATCACTCTCAAGCAAAATTTTATTCAACATATTTCAGCATTCCTTAATTATTGGAAAGTTATCTACTGATTGGAAGATAGTGAAGGTGGTGCCAGTTCGCAAAAGTGGAAATGAAAATTCGCCTAGAATTTGTCGCCGCATTTCCTTGACATGCATTTGTTGCAAAATGCTTGAGCACATCATCGATTCTCATACTTACGCTTGTCTAGAATCTAAAAGTTCCTTTTTTGTCTAATAAGCATTAGTTTCGTAAGGGTTTTTCTTGCGAGACTCAACTCTTTGATTTTACTACTGACCTGCATTCTAACATGAACTCTAACGTACAGACAGATTGCATTTTCATTGACTTTACTAAGGCCTTTGATCGTGTAGCTCATTGCCACTTGATTTTAAAACTATCAACACTTAGACTAGATTCGCTTACGTTAACATGGCTCCGTAATTTGCTAACAAATCGGTAACAGTTTACTGTAGTAAACATTTGTTCTTCATTACTTTGTTAAGTTTCCTCTGGGGTGCCACAAGACAGCGTTCTAGGCTCCATACTCTTTCTCATCTACATCAATCAATTGCCTGAAAACATATCACCTTGTATGCGTCCATTTGTTTATGATGGTATATTATTTACCGTCGAATTCACAATAGTGACCATCTCGTCCTTCAGCAGGACCTTGAACGTATTGGTGAGTGTTGTGAGACCAGGTTCTTGACAATAAACGTTTCCCACTAATCACATTTAGCTGTATACTTTAACTCTAGCGGCCTATATATCATCGATAACAACATTATTGAACGCACTATAAGCAGTAGAAGTACCTAGGCACCAACTTAATTCCGAATCTTTCTTAGTCCGGAAATGTCGCTTACATGTGCGCTAACGCATCAAGGTCATTAGGCTATCTACGCCGTAACCTGTAGAATTCTCCTTCCAGTGTACCTTGCACAGGCTTATCTCGCTTTAGTTCGTCCTCAACTTGAGTGCGCCTCCTCAGTTTGGTCACCGTATCAACGATATCTGATCAACATGTTAGAAGCCATTCAGAACAGAGCCAATCAGCTCATTACGCATAATTACAGATACCCGTCCAGCTTAACACAAATTAAACAAGATCTTACACTTGAGCCATTAATTACTCGTCGTGACATTGCTCTTTTATCGCTGTACACCTTAGTCTCGCTCATCGAACTTCATGCAGACTGCACAACAACTTTAGCTCAGCGCGTCTGTACGGTTATACTAAAGCCCGGCCCACGTGGAGCGAACTTTCACGGCGAACTTCGTACGGCCCGAGGCAGCGCGGCGGAACGCCAGCGTGCCGCCGCCGTGCTGCACCCACATGCGGCGAAAAACAGGCGGCCGCCTCCGCCACGATTTCAGTGTTGCTAGAAACAGCGTGATTCCATTCCCAGTAAAGTGCCGTGGAAAATAGTTTTATATCTGGAACTGAACCATATTGGTCGCACCTGGACGGCTGGCATCAATCGATCATTGTACGCGTTGCGCGCAACTTTTGTCCCCATGTTCGCTCTAGGCTAGCCGTGTCAAATGCGTCCGCAGGAAGGCTGACGCGTCGGCGCCCTGATTGGTCCGCGCAGACAGCCTTCATTCGCCGCTTCCGCCGAGCGGTTGACCGCATGCGAACATATCTAGCCGCCCTGATCGACGGCGAACATCCAGCTTTTCGCAAGAAAATCTCTCCAATTGGGTCGGGCTTCACGCATTTAACTGATCGGCTCTCCCACGAGCTATTCGTTTGTGGAATGACCTGCCGGATAACCTTGCATGAGAGCGAGATCACACAAAGTATTGCGATAATTAAAAAAAATATATTTGCCACTTCCACTATTGCCCTTGCCTATAGTATTGTTGGCGATATGTCCGTGTTTTTTTTTCTGTTTTCTTTTTTACGTGAAAATGATCTTTTGTCAGTTATCTTTATTCTCCGCAGCACTGTTGCCGCTGAATTATAATGGCTTTTTTGTTCGTTGTTGCGTTTTCTTTTTTTTTCAACTTTGTCATTGTTACTCCCTCGCTTTTATAGTCAATCTTGTAAATTTATCGGGTTCATTTGCATCTTTCTCCACCAATAGATGTTTTATACCCGTGTCACACGGGCGTTCGAAAGGCCTTCCAACCGATAGTCAGTTGACTCAAAGGTCAAGTTCGAGCTGCTACACGGGTGGTTTTGAAGGCCGCCGAGTCAATAGTCTATCGAGTCAACGGGTCACTCTACAACTCTATCGAAATCTCGATGGCCTTTGAGCAACGGAAGCGAAAACAGTGTGAACCTGCGTTCTCGTTCAGTGTGCTCGTACTCAAGGTTAGAACGCACAAATCAAACCAAAATGCTCTAAAAATTCTATATATGAGCATTATTAATTATTCAATAAAGTATTTTGGCACTTGATATGTGCTAACTGCACATACTCTCAACAATGACGTGCTTTTGTTCATTCCTTCCTCCATACTGTCTACTACAATCTCCCTCTACTGCATGTGCTGCCGGCTGCCGTCACATCGCCGCCATTTTGCTCTCTGCATTCTTTTTATTGCGATAGCAATTATATGGACACTCTAAAGCAGATTTCTGCCGTCGGCGTCGCCGTCGTCGTCGCCGTCGCCGTGAGGTTCCGTATGACGTCAACGGCGATGAAATCATCGCCGCGCTCCGGACGCTGTATGTGCGAGGGAAAGGGCGCGAGGGACGCGCGCTTTCACAGGGAGCGAACGCACGTTGGAGAGCAAACTCAAGGGCTGCAGAAGATAGCGCCAACCTTTCCCTTTCCCTCAAGAACCACTTATCATCATCATCATCAGAGCAAACACGCGTTCTGCGCCGTGCTCCCTGAAGGGCTGCAGAATTAGGCGTCTCTTTCATCCTTCCCATATATATAGAGCAAACGCAACTTTTTCCGTCGCGCGAAAGGCGGTGGGGGGAGGGGAGGGAGGGAGGGGAGGCGACGTGTAGGTGCGGCACGAAATACGTATTTATATAAAAACGCCGCGCGCGTTCGTTGCGAACGCGGGCAAAACGCCGACGGCGTCGACAACACTTGTGCGCGTTGCTGGTGCTGCTGCATGTCCAAGTGTATACAGCTGATAAAACTACTATCCTTACTCCGTATAGCTATCTACTAATTTGCTATCGCAATTGGTGCTTCGCCTTTCGGGTGAAACTGCGACAATTTTTTCTGCCTGTGTACTTTCTTGCTTTTTTGCTTTTTCACTTCCGCGTATTTAGCTTACCTTGTAGCTTTTTATTGCGATAGCAATTATATGGACACTCAAAAGCAGATTTCTGCCGTCGGCGTCGCCGTCGCCGTAGCCGTCGCCATGAGGTTCCGTATGACGTCATTTGGAGAAGAAATCGTCGCCGCGCGCCGAACGCTGTATGTGCGAGTGAAAGGGCGCGAGGGGCGCGTCTTTCACGGGGAGTGAACGCACGGCGGAGAACAAACGCGCGTTCCGCGCCGTGCTCGCTTAATGGCTGCAGAAGTAGGCGTCTCTTTTCTCCTTTACAATCACCATATATGTAGAGCAAACGCACCTTCTTCCGACGCGCTAGAAGCCGTGGGGGAGGGGGAGGGAAGGGAGGCGACGTTTAGCTGCGGCACCAAGTGCCTATTTATATCACAGGGTCCGGCAACAGTCACCAACGCCTCACGCATTTTGAGCGAACGCGGGCAAAACGCCGATGGCGTCGACAACAGTTCTGCGTGTTGCCGATGCTGCTGCATGTCCAAGTTTATACAGCTGATAAAGCTAATATCATTACTCCGTATAGCTCTCTACAAGTTTGCTATCGCAATTGATGCTTCGCCTTTCAGGTGAAACTGCGACCACTTTTTTTAATCATCGTCACAGTGAATAAGTGATTCCTCGGGCGAGTGACTTTTTTGTTTGTGTGTGAAATGGAGCACTCCCAGCCGCAGAAGAAAAAAAAACACCGCATATCCATGGGGTGAATGATGATGAGTGGGCGAAGCTCCGGAGGGAATCATCGGTAAACCGTGAATCTTCCGTGTAATTCGCCCAGTCTCGCCGCACTAAATCGAACGATTGACTTCCACCAATGACACGCGCCATATGTGACGTCATTCCTATTTTATAACAGCGCCCTTCATTATAATTGCACCATCTCCCGCTTAAGGGGACGCTAGCACAAACGCGTTAGAAACGTGCAGTACTCTCTAGTAAGGGGGAGAGGCCACAGCGTTTTACGCAGCCGTTTACACATGCCGGAACGTGCACCGCGTTTGCCGACGCCATCACATGACTGCTGAGAGAGTATAACCCCCGTACTCATAAACGCTCCTCGACTTGAACTTGACTTGCGACCGCCTTCAACGCGTTTCGAACGCACTGCCCAAGGCGGTGGCAAGTCAAGTTCAAGTCGAGGGGCGTTTATGAATACGGGGGTAAGGCGGAGAGGCCACAGCGTCTTACACCAGCTTCTTACACGGGCCGTAACGCGCTAGCAGAAACGCGTTAGAAACGCGCAGTCTTTCGTTAATGTTGGGTATTTATTGTCATCGTGGTGGGTGTGTCCATGTGCCCTTCGTGGCGTAGTGGCTAGCGCCGCGCTTTCGGAAGCGAGGTGTCCCTGGTTCGATTCCGCGCAACGGACACAACTTTCGGAATTTTTTTTTCATAAAAGTAGACGTGGCTACCTACTACTACGACGACGACGACGACGACGACTACTACTACTACTACTACAGAGGAGGGACAGACCCACACCCTGAGGAGCTTCGCCCCTAAAATAGTACCTTGGCAGGGGCGGCTCTAAGGAGAGCGCGAAACGGCGCTCCTCATTGTCCACCTTATGGACCTACGCCGTCGGAAGCGAAATAGCGGAGTTTATGACGACATCGCCGTGGCCCTGCGACAGGGAGGCTTTGAATAAACTCGCCTAAAAGTTCACCCCAAGATTGAAAATCTTGCACAGACTTATCGGTAAGTGGCTTTCATAAATTTGTCCGATGACCTTACGATTAACCGTTTGTGTCTCACCAGGGCTTGGCCCTGAGAGAGAGAGGCATTTATTGAGAAAAAAAATGAACAGTTGGATCTTCATAGAATTTGATTTGTCGTGGAATTATTGCTCCACCACCCCATGACACTTTTAATGAGCCGTAAACTCGGCCTCGAACGAGCATAACTTCAAGAATATTGCTTGTGCATGATGCAGTTGGTTAGTGTCTAAACTCATGGTAATTGACTAATGTGACTTCAGGGGTCCGATGCAGAAAATTACAACGCAGGACAGTGTGTGAAAGTCATAGTCACTTGACGAGGATTTCAAAAAACAATTTGGGTACGTTCGAATAAAATGTAGTAAGACTGTCTGGTATTCCTGTTCCTTTTTTCTCTCAGTTAGGCGAATTTGATCAGTATATTTTTATATGTGCCCGCAGATGTATCTTTATTGTTAATCCAACCTTCTCGATCGTTTATAAAATCTCAGGTTTTGGCTGAATAATAAGAAGACTGGTGGCGTAATACCTTCGAGGCATATCTGGCGCATACATAGTTTCTTGGGGCCACTCCTGGCCGACGACCCATCAAGGGCTCAAGAGAGTCAAGTGACTGTTGAAGAGGTATATCATTTTTGAGAAGCCTTCAGTAAGTGGAGAATAATCTGTGAAGCCATTCGCTTGCTCGATGACTTACTTAACTGAATGTGCAGAACTCGCTCTATTACATGGTTAGGATGTAGGATTGTCCTAAATTGTGGCTCATACTCTGGTTGCAGGTACTACTTTTCCGTGCGTGTACAGTCCTCAGGATAGTATAAGCACGTAAAAATAACAGCTGTTTGCTGGTACCCAGTCACTGCAATCGTGTAAAACAGAGACGAGGTGCATTCCCGTTTTGTTGGCGTTCTCTGTTCAACTACAGCACTTATAGTTGAGTATGCATTGGTATGCGTATGATTGCATCACAGTGTTGGGACGCATGATGGAATGTCATCTTGCAAAACATTCTGATGTTATGAAATATGCAAGTAACATTATTAAATAATTATGCAGGTCATCATGGAAATGATACACGGCAGCGAAACTGCTGCCGTCGACATTGAGAATGGGCTGCAATGGGAGGAGAGTGCGCCCATCAGACCCCTGGACAGCCGAGGACCGAACTCCCTGCCCACTTGCAGCCCAGCCTCCAACAGTCCGGCTTCTCCCAGCCTGACCTCTCCCAGCCCGTCCGCCTCCAGTCCTTCCTCCTGCAGCCCTGACATCAGCAGTGCCAACCCTGCTAGTGTGACTACTACAAGACGGGGTCCAAAGAAAAGGAAGACGGGCGATGACCTCAAGCAGCAGATACTGGCTGAACATATACTGCTGAGGGAATAGCTGGTAGCTAGCTGCCAGAAAGTGTGAGCAAAGAGAGAGACT
This sequence comes from Dermacentor silvarum, assembly GCF_013339745.2. Lineage (NCBI taxonomy): Eukaryota > Metazoa > Arthropoda > Arachnida > Ixodida > Ixodidae > Dermacentor > Dermacentor silvarum. The sequence continues at coordinate 31,298 of NW_023606505.1, forward strand.
CATGCAAATGCAGGAAAATTTTTTAAATTCCATGTCAAAATATTTGCAAAGCGGTTCCAAATAAAGTTGCTGTAATTAGGAAATGGAAAATGCAGCATCCACCCAATCACAACACATTGCTACAAAGGAAACCCGTTTGGTCAAGGAACCTGTACGGGTTTTCATTGTAGCAATTTGCTGTGATTGTATGGATGCCTCATTTCCCATTTCTTACTTACTTCGCCCATCTTGTGGGTTTTGTACAGAATACTTTCCTCAGTGTGTGTGCTAAATCGCTCTTTTGAGTGCAAAAACATACTAGTGAGCTTAGCAGAAATTACCTTTTGCTTGGCGCACAAGTATTTGATGATGACAGTGGACTCATTGACCTAAGAAAGCATGAACATCCACAAAGCTTCAGCATAAAATGCTCAGCCCTGCTGGAAGTGCCTGACAAGAGCTGCTCTCACATCACAGCCTGTCCCATCCTAAGCGTCTGTGCTGTGGTCAGGCTGATGGTGGCCGCCACCATTGTTTTGGACCTCGACCAACCAGTGTTGGAGCACAGTGTCGCCAAAATGCCCGTACACGTTGTTCAGAACACAGCAGGCACGAATGACAAGGTGGACATTGTCGCTGTCGCGTTCCATCCGTTTGAATATAAAGCGAAATCTTGCCTTGAGCCTACCAAAGGCATTCTCCGCAATCCGTCGAGCTTTGGAAAGGTTGTAATTAAGTAACCTTTGTTCGTCGTTTAACTGTGCCCTGTGGCTGAATGGCTTGATCAGGTTCACAGTGAGCGGAAACGCTTGGTTGCATATATTAAGAGTGGCACAGCTGTACCAAGTCATTGTTACTAGTGGTCGGCCAAACAGAAGGACCTTGACTGCGTCTGCTAGTCTGGACCGGTGGTATATATATATATATATATATATATATATATATATATATATATATGCATCGTGGCAGCGGCCAGGAGAACCCACATTGATGTAACGGAACCTATACTTGTGGTCGACCAGTACGAGGAGCATGATGCCGTACCTGCATAAAATAGACCTCAATAATTCGGATTGCTAGTATCATTGTTGAAGCCACAAAGTTGCTCTGCAGGATCATCGTAGGCGGAACAAACGCAACAGGGTTTAGCATGTACATAAACTCGCCTGACAGTTCTCTGTATTACAACGCAGATGGCAGACTATGCAAGGTGCATTAAACTAACTGCCCATTCTCCGTACTCCAAAAATAGACAAAAGTGCACTCCAAAAATTGTCTAGACAAGATGGCACAGAGCGCACAGGGTCCAGCAGGTTTTCAGTCCAACAGGAGTGCCTCTAACCCAGCCCCGCTACATCTTTGTCTTCGCCATTGCTCGTGACAATAGGGCCTAACTTGAAAGATGTAGGTGATGTATTGAAAGTGCACACCATGTCAGAGCTACGACTTACCATCCTTTATAGTTCCTGCAGTCGGTGATGCTCTCCTTGGGCGGTGAAACGGGAAAATGGTCCCCGTCTCCAATGGCATGCCGCATTGTAATTCCCGCATTCCATGGCATGCGGGAATTACAATGCGGCCGTGAACTCGCGAATGTACTCGGCCATGCTCGAAGCTGTGGGCATATTGATCCACTCGGCCTCCATAGTGATTATAATTGCCACGTTGACTGTTGAGCGTTCCACAGCGAACAATTCGGCGGCACTACGGTCTTCGGCTAAGGAACACAACCGGTACAAGCCAATCGCGACACGTTTATCGAGCATGATGGCTTACGCATGTTCGTGTTCTGACGCTCAATCAGCGGTCTCACGGCGTCCACAGTGTAGCAAAAGTCGCCGGCGGTACGCGGAATGCACGCTTGAAAAACTTCTCACCAAGCAATGGCACAGTCTCCTCAAACCACCTCGTCTGGCGAGAGAACGACCATCTATCTCTGTTCACGGTTCGTTTGGTCACGGAATCTATTGTCATCATCAAATTGTTGACGATCAGCAGCTCTTCCTCGATGGCATCGGCTTCCGCTTTCGCCGCCTCAATCCCGGCATCAAGCTGCATGATCGCAGCCATATAGAATATCATAGCAGCCTTGCCATCTTGAGGCTCTGTCTCTCTGTCACCCATAGCGGCAAAGCAAGAATGCAATCACAGCGCACTTCGAAGTTTGAAACATGTAAACGCACACCAAAATGGCAGCCGCATCGAGCGGCCGCAAACGTTGCCACAGTTTCGCTACTCAACAACTTAAAAACTAAACATATATGTATGGCAATGTATAAACAATTCTTTAAATGTATAAACAAACATAAGCAAATTCTAGTGCTTTTAAGTGGTTTTAATGTTGTTTAACTTTTGGTGACATGAAAACGAAAACAAAGATCCGCAGCGCCACACAATTTTGCGAGAAACGGCTGAACCACTCAACGGCCTTTCAAAAGTGCCGTATAGCAGCGCGACAACTCCTTTGAGTCGATAGAGTTGTGGCATTTCGAAGGGCGCCGACTGGAAGGCCTTCCAAATGTGCCCGCGTGACACAGGTATTACTTTGTCATAGTTTTATTGTATATTTATCTTTATGGATGTAATTAATGTACTCCCTCCTTGCACAATGCCCCACGAGGGCTCTGTAAGGTACCTATAAATAAATAAATAAATAAATAAATAAATAAATAAATAAATAAATAAATAAATAAATAAATAAATCGTAACCCTAGATCACGACGTGAGTCATAGCTCAGTGTTACTTTGTGATAGTAATTCCAATTACACAACAAATTAATGCCTAATTTTAAAGCTGCCTTGAAATATAGAAGCAGTCAAAGAAGTCACTCTGTGCCTGCGATTGCTACACTTGTTCGCCTGTGTAACCAAATAAAAGAATAAACCGGTGCTCATATGAAACGATGACCCTTGTTTGCGTCCTAAGAAAATATATCTTCCAGGCGAAAGCTTTGCCCAATCCGCGGGGTGTTGTTTCTCTGTCTGGACAGCTTTATTTATACTGGCCTAAAATATTGTTAAATAGGCACTAAATACTGCGGCACCGACAAAGAAAAAAGTAAAGGTTTCCAGTTTCCTCTTGGAAGAAAATACCAGCGGTGTCTATAAACTATGCGTAGCCACTTCTGAGTTTCACTTGAACAAGTACTTCTTTCTTAATTAATTTTGACGGTTGACTGTCAAATTTGCCTATTTCCCGAAGGTTCTCGCGTTTATTATATCCCAAGCGCACCGACAAAATTTGTCAACAAATACAGGCAGTGTTGCCTGAGTGGCACCGGATATGGTTCGTGTACAATATATATTTTAGTACAAATAATTTCACTGTGTAATTAGTCTTACGTACACTTAGTGCGGTACCAGGAAGAAAATAAAAAAAGGCAGGCGCTAACGCCCTTCTCTTCTTATTAGAGCAGTTGTCTGCCCCAGAAAACCCAACCCAACCGAGAGCCCAAATTGCCGCATGCCTTGCTATTCTGTGCTTTGGTAATTGGTAAACTATGTGTTTGAACGACTACTTTGCACTCGGCATTGCCCAATGCGCTTGTTGTTAATGCTGAGATGTGTTCTTCTGAGCACGCAGCCGTGTGCTAATTTTAGGAAATAATGAATAAGTTCATGTTGCGTTGAAGGCTGCGGTGGCATACATTGATGAAGCATAATTCACAGAAGCGCATGAAGACCGTGACTTTTCTCCGCGTATCTGGGAGAATCCGCGTCGTTCAATACTGCTGAATTTTTCTTCTTAGTTTTCGTTATTTATTACAGAGGATGCGTCCCAATTAATAGCTTTACGATTGCGTGACATGTGGTACGTTATGGTCCCTGCGCATGCGCGTCTTATACTGCTCGTTGCAGCGGCCAAATAGTGTGATTGCACAACTACGCGGCAGCGCCTAGACTATAGCTTGTCTCTCAGCCAAAGTTAGCCAAGCTGTTCAACGAAAGAAAAGGTATTAAGAAACACGGTGCCAGATACAATTATAAAACGTATGTTGTTCGGTTGTTGGAGGTGTGGCTATCAAACAACGTATGTTTATAATTATTCTGTTTTTTTTCGTTGATTATCTCGACTAACGTTAGTTAGGACACACGGTATAGCCTATACCGCCTGCTGCCGATGCGTATTCGACGATGCCATTTACTCTGCCTCATGACAGAAATAAACTAAAGTAAGTGCAGTGCCATCTCAGATTCAGGGCAAAGTATTAGCTATGTTTCATCGTTGTTATATTGTTCAGGCGTTTGTTCTTCGCTGATATAGGCAGAGAGAAAGTGCAGCGACCTGTGACAGTGTTTTGAGTTATACACAAGGGAAACACGGCACCACCGCATTAGCGTTGATGATGCAATGGCGACGCAGAACGCTACAATGTCATTTTTTGGAGTAAATTATTGGCTTGATTCTTCGCTTTTGCACGTTACGTGACGACGAAATGCTAAAACCTGCCATATCACGTGTTACGTGAACGTGTCACGCACAATCAAAACTATCCAATGACATTGTGTTTCTGTAGAGCAAAGCCGCGTAGCGAGACTTCGACGTGGCCTGATCGTGCGGTGAGCGCCTTTAGCACTTGGCGCAGCACCCAACGCTTTTACAAATATTGGTCTCTATGTCTTCATTTTAGAATTCGTGTTAGTGCAAACACCTATGGACCCGCCATGGTTGCTTAGTGGCTATGGTGTTGGGCTGCTAAGCACGAGGTCACGGGATCGAATCCCAGCCAAGGCGGCCGCATTTCGATGGGGGCGAAATGCGAAAACACCCGTGTACTTAGATTTAGGAGAACTTTAAAGAACGCCAGGTGGTCTAAATTATTTTGGAGTTCCCCCCTGCGGCGTACCTCATAATCAGATCGTGGTTTTGGCACGTGAAACGCCATCATTTTTTTAGTGCGAACAGCTATAGAAGTAATAAAGAATGATCATTGATTTATGTTGACAATAGAAAGATTGAAGGCAGCAAGAAAAATAGAGACTAATAGCAAGCTAAGCCACTCGATGTCGCTGTCATATCTGGGGAAGGCCCCGAACGGTGCTGCAAGAAGATGCAAGATCCCATATGTCTTAATATTTGTGACTGAGGTTCTTGTTTTCATTCTCCCAGGCCTATTTCTTGACAGCATGTTATTGTTAGCCGCATATACCCCATGGATGTACGTATGTACAGCAGCTGGTGCGTGCCTTTCGTGTGTCGTTATCACTGGTTAGTTATTTGAGCCAGTTATACGTAGAAAGATTGCTGCGTCATGAAAATCACAACATGCACCGGTCACACTGTTTACGTGGGCTCCTATGCTCTCAAGTAGAGTTACGTCTTGCTTAAGACGGCATGACAGTCTGGCTGCGGGGTTCCAAGATAACCACGACCAGAGCGAGGTGTTTACATAAAGCGGGCTTGTACGACGTATACAGGAAACCGAGAAGAATCGCGATGTGCCATTCGCAGCGAGACACTGTTTGTTCCCCGAGGCACTTATGTGGCAGATAAGGGTAGATGTCACAAAGAGAGCCGCCTTGCCTCGTTACATGACTTCCACAATGTGCAGCAATGCGGTACTCAAATGCGGTACTTCCATCGCAGCAGCTGGTTTTGCGGCAACATTTCTCGTAACAGTTGCTACTTTTCTCTTTTTCGGCTTCTACAATACTGTTCTTGACTAACGTCTTCTTAATAGAACTGCTAAACATATTGATAACAATTACGGTCATGTTTCTCAAGAGTTTCTCTCCTGATATGTCTGGACAGACCATTCTCTTTACTGGTTCACAAGACTCAAGTGGTTTGGTTAAACTTCCGACACATACGTACTTATGGCTTACGAATAAATTTATTTTTATGATGCTTGAGTCACTCCCGTGAGATGCTCGTCCGAAGGATTGGCGCGTGAGGTAATGTCTCATTCTTCAACAAAACTGGGTCGGGGTTGTCTGCCTATTTCCTTGCTGTCACCGGCAGTGACGTATGGCTTAGCACAGATCGATAGCAGCGATGGGTAAAACCATCAGACAGCAGAACACTCGGTCTGTGGTCACGGAAGTACGGAGGATAACGCTATGGCCGGACAGGAGCCAGCCCCCAGCGCTGACCTCAATGGGGCATGTCTCAGTGGCCGAGGAAGGACATCGTTCATAGTCAGTAGGGGCAAACGAATACAAGAAAACAGGGCGAAGCAATTGAGGATGCGAAGGCAAGACGCGATCTGTCTTTATTGGGTTCCTTGATAGCACGTTCATGGTATACGCTGCTGCCGAAGTTCAGGACCAAGCATATAGAAGAAATAAAGAACTTCCGACAGAAGATACACGTGTAGGGAAGATTACAGACAGAAGGAACTACACGTGGACACTTCCGAGCAGTCGTCCATCTAGTGGGACGAACTTGCGGCAGGTCATCAGAGCGTCATGAAAGGCCGGAAACAGCTGTCGTATCAAAGCCGACAATAACAATTAGGTAACGGGAGTGTTGGAATCCCGGCCCTAATACGCTCATGTGTGAGCTAAACTACATGTTTGCGAAGTTTTTCGATTTGTCTGGAACCGCTGTTCATGCCAGTGATGCAGCCAGTACTACCAGGGTGACCTCACCACATTACGCCTGCAGTGCTTGCTTTGAAATTCACTAGCTTTTTAGGTCGAACAAACGTAAGAAGACTTATTTTCACAGTTGTGACAGGGAGATTCTACATAAAGTGTGGGGTGCTAAATAGCGTCCATAAAGAAGTACTTTTTTTTGGTCGCAGTTGATAAGCGGTCTAGCCGAGTATATGGGCTGACATAAGCTCGTTAATCGTGGTCGCTAAGAGATTCTATGAGAGTGCTCCCTGCGCGTAGCGTGAAGGAGATTTAGCGCACAGAACACAGACGTAGAGAACCGCTCGAACCGCTCGAATTTTGTGTCGATGCAAGCATGAGCTTCGAAAACTCGTGGAAATTTTCTGCGCGTTGATTGTACTCTTCGCTAAGGCGCTCTTGCAAAATTCCTTCCTCTAAAGGCTCTAAAGAGTACGTGTTGACGACCGAGCTCCCCTTTCAAACCTCTGCGCATTGATTGGTGCGGGATGCGCTATGCGTAGACACAAGCGAACCGCTGTTTACGTTCTGACAAGAAATTCTCTAAAAATCGTCGAAACAGGCAGCTGCAGCTCACTTCCGGTCGCTTCTTGCAGAGTCATCGTATTTGCTCTCCACCATACCATTATATGTATTGACGGTGGAGTGGACGGCTACTACGAGCTCTCCGCTCCAGAGCACAGTTTTAATGGGTGCTGGAAATAAAAGATCTCCTTCCTGCATGTGCGCCTTTGCTTGAGATTTCGTAGAACGTCGACATTCAGCTCGAGATTCTGCATTTTTATTGAATGAGCTAGTCAACTTTAAGCCTAATGCGTGAATCAGAAAATTGAATGCCTCAAAAGCGAGCACATCGTTATAAAAGGAAGATAATAACGGAAGGCCTTGGCTATGAATGAATTCTATAGAGACGCTCGCAACACAAATAGCTTGCGAGACGAGCCTACATTAAAGGCATAGTTCTTATACTGACGAAACGAAAGCAAATGCTATTAAATAGGAGTTAATGGGACACTAATCTAAAGCAAATATATATTAAAAAGTAATATTGGACGCTTCAAGCAATGTTTGTTTTACGTGTTCATAAGAGGTCACATGTACGGGATTGTCTACTCTTGAAGGGAACATCTAATTAGCATTCCGCCATTGATTACAGCTGAGCGATGGCAGCACTGCCTTAAAACTATTTTTATAATGCGTGTATACTTGGCATCACATAAGGCTTTTGTTTTTTGTCCGATGTACAGTTGCAGAAGCACTGAAGTCGGTCAAGCTTCGCTCGCGCATTACTCCAAGCGCGTAAAGTGTTATGTGCAGCCTAGGGAAAATTCCAATGCACATTTGTATTAGTGTAATAAGGTCTCGTGTTGGGTACAAATTACTCTATAGGACATTTGTATTAGGGCCTGTACAGGGTGCCATGGTGCTTAATGGTAGACTAATAGATATGTGCGTTAAACGCACAATCAATTGGAACTGTTACAGATCAATCTTGTAGTAGCAGACTAAGGTATACATCTTTGTGATGTAAATTGCATTGTAACTGGTACTAAATGGGAGCTGGTTTTGGTGGGGATCGATATGCCGTTTGGTTCGACTAGTCCCAATTAGAATTCACTATGATTATTCTTATTAAAATTTCAGCCCTCAAAATAAGAGATCTCGTTAGATTCGTATAATGAGGGGAGAGTAGCATTTAAGTTCTTCGTTAGGTTAACAATCATTGATAAAGCTATACCGGCTTGTCCTGAACAAGTGTGTAATCGCTCACGCATGCTATGGATCTAAAACTGAAATTTCATTTACGAACCAGTGGCACTCGTTCGTAAATGAAATTTCGCTTGTATATCCATAGCATGCGTGAGAGATTGCACATAGCAAAACGACGGCTATGTCAATGAAGTGAAAGTAGTCATAGTCTGTGTTTCTGCATATGAGTGTGAGGTCCAGGAATTTCGTGTAAAGATCGTTGGGCCTGTAGGGGCAAGTTCCCCCTATTGGGGCTTGGAAATCGCTATCTTTTCATGCCCTGGTAATTGGTTGTCAACATTTCGGTCTCCTATGAGAGCTTTTTATTTTGCTAATAACTCTTCGTTGTCAATGACTTTAGCGGCTGCTACTTTAACGTTGGAATTTGCGCTAGTGCGGTATCAGACTGAGCCAATATCTATCCGATATTGTTTGTTTATTTATTTTACTGTGGTACTTTACTCGCCAACAATATACTACAGAAGGAAAGGTGGGTGGATGAGAGAGAACGAGGGGTAAGCAATGTACAAAAATCAATTGTTGCGAAGGTGCAGGTAGCACGTGCACTACACGAACAATCATCAATACTGCATAACGTTGCTTTCTTCTTTTTTTTCCGAGAAGAGGATTTAAACAGTGGTTCACGAGGGACATAATTATGGAGGGCTGCAATATTATGTTGACCACCCAAGGCCTGGTACAGGGTGTTTTTGAATCCCACGTGCTTCCCATTAGTATCCGGTCGCCACTGTCAGGAACCGGACCCCTGACCAAGAGTTCAGGATCGGAATGCCACACTCACTGAGGCACAGCAGCTGGGTTCAATTCACAATACGAGCAAATTTGGTGACCATCAATCTCAAAAAATAAATATCAGGCCCTTTATCGTCTTTCTACAGACTTCTTGTAGACCGTGGAGCTTTCTTGTTAGAAGTAGAAAAGCGTTAAATACGTTCAGTTGAGAATACGTCATTGGAAGTAGTGGTGGAAGCATCGTCCGGTAAACGATTCCTTTTCCGAAATTGCCCGTGAATAAGTTTCTTAGCTTGTCAGTTCTGCACTTGTATTCCCAAACTGTGGTACTTGTCGCGACGAATTGGTCGCATATTCCACAAAGCAAAATTTAAACGCCCCAGTTACTGACTGAAGGTCATCCCTACACGTATACATTGCAAAGATTTATTCTCGCTTAAGCCAAACATCAGATAGAATTTGTGAAATGTCAAAACTTTTCAAGAAGAAGAAAGTATGGGATATTCGAAATTAAAATGTGCGAAATATTGAGGGAGTCGTAAAAAAAGGACACAGCATGAAATCAGTCAGAAGAAAACTTGGCGTAGGACAAGGCAAGATGTATTCACTGAAAGATAAACAGAATAATATCAAGAATTTCAACGACATAGTAAAAACAGCGGAAGAATCATATACTGACCTGTAGAGTGCCCAGAGCAGCCAAGCTACTTACATTCGAAGTAGCGATGAATAGGATAACGAGGCTCCTTCTATAACTAGCGATGAAGTTAGACGGGCTTTGTAAGACATCACCAGGGGAAACCTGCCTGACAAGATGGAATAACAGTCGATTTAATCAAAGATGGAGAAGATATTATGCTTGAAAAGTATGCTGCCTTTAGACACAGTGTCTCACGACTTCAAATGTACCAGAGAGCTGGAAAAATGCGAACATTATACTAATTCACAAGAAGGTAGACGTTAAAGAATTATAGACCTATAGAACCATCTGTTTGCTTTCAGTATTGTATAAAATGTTACCAAATAATTTCCAATAGAATCAGGGAAACACTTCACTTCAGTCGACCAAGAGGACAGCTACTTGTGTAACAGCGCGAAAATTAACAAGGAAAGGACGACGATAGATCACGTTGACTCATGCTGACTGATGTTTCTTTCCTTATTTCCTTGATTTTCCTTTCCTGCTGACGCTTCGTATGTGTACATATGCCTAGCATCGTCAGTAGAGTAAACAGTTGAAGTCATCGCTCTTTTCACTCTGTCTCTATCGTCGCGCATTCCTTGTCATTTTTCGCGCTGTTACAGAAGTTGCAGTGAACCAACTAGCCCAGCAAGCCATCATTCTGCAAGAGGACAGGATGGCTTCAGGAAGGGATATTTACGATGGATCATACACATGTCATCAATCACGTATTCGAGAAATCTGCGGAGTACAATCAACCTCTCTATATGGCTTTCATTGATTATGAAAAGGCATTTGATTCAGTAGGGATACCAGAAGTCATAGAGTCATTGCGTAATAAAGGAGTACAGGAGGCATACGGGAATATCTTGGCAAATATCTGCAAGAATTTCACAACTACCTTGGTGTTCTCCACAAGAAAAGTAGAAAGTTACCTATCGAGAAAGGGGTCAGGCAAGGAGACACAATCTCTCCAATGTAATTCACAGCATGCTTAGAAGAATTGTTCAAGCTCTTAGACTGGGAACGCTTAGCAGTGAGGATCAAGGGCAAATCCCTCAGCAACCTTCGGTTGGCAGACAACATAAGGGGCGGAAACTAGAAACTTGGAGGTTAACCAAGAAGCTCGAGAACAAGTTAAGGACTGCACAAAGAGCGATGGAACGAAAAATGTTAGGCCTAACGTTACGAGACAGGGCGATAGTGGTGTGGTTCAGATAGCAAACGGGGATAGCCGATATTCTAATTGACATTAAGCGGGGGAAAATGGAACTGGGCAGGCCACGTATAGCGTAGTATGTATAAAAGGTGGACCATTAGAGTTACAGAATGGATACGATGAGAAGGGAAGCGCAGTCGAGGACGGCAGAAAACTAGGCGGGGTGATGAAGTTAGGAAATTTGCAGGTGCAAGTTGGAATCGGGTAGCGCAAGACAGGGGTATTTGGAGATCGTAGGGAGCGGCCTTCGTCCTGCAGTGGACATAAATATAGGCTGATGATGATGATAATGAACCCAAACATGGGAGAAAGTTACTTTGTTGTGCGAATGTTTTGATGAAATTTGTGTACAGTCGACGTTACGTTGGTGCCAGTACATCGCTGGTTAACCTCGAGATTCCTATACGGAGGCGCTCTGGCTCTTGAGATCTCCCTTCCGGAGCTATAACCCTGGCTTTTATCGAAAGGTTGTCAAGAGTGCTGTCCAATAACGTTACGCGCCAGTACATATTGCGGCCAGAACTAAGCGATGGCGCAGACAGCCCCTTCGTCGATTTTTATATACTTGCTCGCTGCCCTGATTCCTGGCATAACAATGAATCAGCCTACATTGGCAGCTTGCAGGCGGTTGTTTAACAGCATCAGGTATACGTTCGAATGGTCGCGAAGCGCTACATTGACCGGCCTGCACCTCTTTATTATGGATTTCGGTTCCGCCTCAAATATTACTATGGGCGCGTGCTCGTTTCGTAGATTGTCTGGGAGAAACTCGAACAATAAAAAAATAGAAAAAAGCGAAAGGACACCGTACAATCGGCACGGTTTTATTCTAAAAAAATGCCCATAGTAAGCGTGAAGAGATGGAGTTGCTGGTCTGGTCCTCTTGTTCGCCTTATGTTGATGTGTACAGTACAGACCTAATACTGCTTGGTAAAAGCTGTCACTATAGATGTCCGGATTCAAATAAACGTTGTAATAGAGCGAACGCGTAAAGGAAGGTATAAGCTAACCATCGAAGAGAAATTACGTACCACATTACCCCTGAACGTGTGCATATGGCAAGAATGAAGAAACGTGACGAGTCTGCTTGTACTTCGGATATACGCCTATCCGTATCTCATTATTATCATTATTACCCTACCCTTATCTTCTCCTTATCCTTATTCACTTGTATATTTTGTTGTTGACACTGGAGCCCACACTCCTGCAATGCGCCACCTCAGATCACGTGGCGAGCTTCACAACATTAAGGCCCGTATTCACAAACGAAACTTATACTTTACTTATGACTTAAGTAAGCGATCGGCCCTTAACGCGTTTTAGAGAGCAATCTTGTACTTAAGGTATACTTAAATCGGCACTTAACTACCTGAAAGTAAAGTACAGCTGCTGGCTACCTTAAGGGCTACTTTCGCTGTTTTCTCGTCAAACAAAATGGCCGACTACTATGGCAGTCTCGCCGAGTTCACCGATTTTGCTGGCCGTGTAGAAGAAGTTGCACAGGATGAAGCATATCGTTATGCGCCGCCGTTACGCCCCGTTCTCAGGGATCGGCAGAATCCAATAGAGGCCTATAACGACGCGGAATTCCTGTGCCGGTACCGCTTTTCCAAGCGAGCAGTGATGCGGCTGTTGGAAATGCTGCCGCTACGCCCAAAGGACCACGAACGCGGTCACCCTGTTCCGCCACTGCTCCAGCTCCTCATCGCGCTGCGATTCTACGGCGCCGGAACCTTTCAAGTTGTTACCGGGGACCTTGTTAATGTGTCTCAAGCAAGCGTGTCACGCATCAACACACGCATATCAAGAATGATAGCTGACACATTGTTCCCGCAGCTTGTGAAATTGCCCAACGCCACTGAAGCGGCCGTGATAATGGAAGAATTTTATGCCATGGCGCGTTTCCCTGGTGTAAGCGGGTGTATAGACTGTACTCATGTGCGCATGAAAAATCCCGGCGGAGAAGACGCGGAGGTGTTCCGGAATCGAAAGGGCTACTTCTCAATCAATGTCCAGGTATGTATACTGCACTGCCATTGACATAAATACCGAATATGCGAATACCCGATTTATTATCATGTTTCCACAACTAGCAGTGTGACGCTGTATGCACAACATAAGTTGTATTACTTCAGGAGCATTCTGGGCTGCTCCACAGTGAAAAAAAATGTCTTGTTTTGCAGGCGATCACAGGGCCTCAGCTTCAATTTTTTGATTTGGTGGCCAGCTGGCCCGGTTCGGCTCACGACAGCCGGATATTCGACAACAGTTGGGCCAGAGTACAATATGAAAGAGGGACTGTGCCTGGCATCCTACTAGGCGACAAGGGGTATCCCTGCAGGTCCTACCTCATGACCCCATTTAGGGACAGAAGGACGAAAGACAGCCCTCAGCACAGGTGAAGTCAAGTTAGAGGAATGCTATTGGGTATACAAAAAATGCGTAAACTGAACAAAAAATGCTTTCTTTAGGTACAACAAGTCCCTCTCGCGGACTCGCTGCAGTGTGGAGAGGACGTTTGGAGTGTGGAAGCGAAGGTTCCCATGCCTCGACATGACGCTTCAGATAAAAACATCAGTTCCCATCGTCATCACAGCTTGTGCCGCACTCCATAACTTCAGCCACCTCCTAAGAGAACCAATCCCACCTCCACCACAAAGCCAGGAAAATCATGACAGCGGTTCGCCGGCTCCTACGTCACCTGCTCCACCAAGACCACCAGCAATGCCACCTGTGCCAGACACAGCAAGCGGTTTCAGGATGAGGGAGCGCATAGTCACACAGTATTTCGCTTAAACGAAATGACACAAAATAACAGAGACATGACTTTATTCGTACTGTTTTTTCATTATGTCGAGTTGGAGTTTAACCATTTCTGCCTTTGCTTTCTGATTGGCTATTTTTAATCGAAACAGCTCCAGTTTTTCACTGTGCTGTGCTTTCTTCTGCTTGTGTTCGATGCGCATGAATTTCAGCCTCAATAAATGCTCCTTTTTCTTTTGATCACGGTCCTCTTTGATGGCATCTAGGCGGGCACCCAATTCAATTGAGACCGCCGTTTGCCTCTGGCTGCTGCAGGTTGAAGCGCGTTTCGTGCCAGCTGGCACAGCGGCGCTAGAACTTGCCGCTGCAGCGGCACTGGAACTTGCTGCAGATGGTACAGCTGCAGCCTCTGATGGTTTTGCACCACCGCCATTGCGTGGTTGGCTGTCTGAAGTGTCTTGTACTTGGCCATGGGGGCGTGCAGTATTTGTTGAAGCATCTTCCATCGGGCTACTGTTGTCGTCCCATGACCAGAGGTCTGTTGATTCGTCGTACATGTCTTGACAACCTGCAGAAACAGTTCAAATGAGCACACTGCTAGGTGATTCTGCATAGCTACACCAAAAGTGTCGCCCTGTTGTGAACATCTTGCTGTACGTGTGCACTCTGCAGCTGTGTAGTGCCTGAAGTGCCCTTTGTAACAATTTTATTTTTATAAATGCAACGCACTGCAACCTGTGTTATATTTTCAACGTTTGTTCCTGCCGACATCAGCCAGTACAGTATGAAAGCAGCGCGGCCTGACAAACACACCATTGGGAAAATGACTGAAATACTGGACACTGAAATGTGTACGTGATAGCTCTAACGTAATAAATGAAGAGCGTTTTTGTTACAAAAAATTGAACGTAACAGACCGAAAACATGGGCAATGAAAAAAATATGATTAAGCCATACCAGCGAACTGTTCCAGAGGCCTGTCTTGAGTCTCTGACAGCAGTGCAGCGACAGCAGGTGTGCACTGCGATTTGGAAGGCTGCGATCCCCCTGGCACAGCATTATGCCGGCTGCGGTCACTGTCACAGGGATTGGGCAGCCGAACAGCCATGTGTGACGCGATGTCTCCAACGCGCTGCAGCTCGTCGGTCATCTCGCTTGGTGGTGGTGTTCCGCCACCTGGCATTACAAAAAGAAAAGAAGCGGGTGCATATTACATATACAATGAGGCTCATAAAGTTTTTTTAAAGCCCAGCATACAGAGTGACCATTGAACGAACGCACAAAACACACGAAACAAATGTGTAAACGCAGCGATGCGTCTACTGCTCCGCGGAATAAATGCCGCGATTTCGGCTCTTCACTGCACGTAGCACAAATGTAACCAAAACGCAATCCCGATAGCAGACGCTGTGACAAAAGTACGGCTCGCCAACTCTGCTGCCCTTTAAGGCGACTTCATGCACGGCCGGAAAGAGACGCGCTGGCGTTCCTTCTTATTAACGCGCTGGCGTTCCTTCTTATTAACGCGCTGGCGTTCCTTATTAGCTAAAGAGAAGGCATGCGAGCGCGTCTCTCAAGTCCGGCCGTGGTTCAGGTTATCTAGTTAAATGTCTGTGCTCTGTAAAATGCACACATGCAGGATATGTCGCCAGTAATATCGCAATTTCAGCCAAAGCAACGCTTACCTGTAGCAAACCGCTCCCGCATGTCTTCAGCGTTTGTTCTTCTCCACTTGTCTTTCAAGTTCTCCCAGCATTTCTTCAGTTGGATCCATTTGCGCGGCGTCACGTTGTGGCGGCAGTTAAATTCGTCCTCGATTTTTTCCCAGGCCTGTCGTTTCCGACTCACGGACGCCGCGTCAGTCCTCTTGTTTTCCACGACGCTGCGGTGGCGTGAGAGCAGTTCCAGCAACATGGCGCGTTCTTCTTCAGAGAAGTTTTTCTTTTTCTCCATGGTCGCGTCAAACAGATTGCACACGCACACCGTAATGAAGCGCTTAACGTCAGAGGCACAGAAACACTGCAATACACCGCACGTAACAAACGCAACATAACTATTGGGACGGCGAGAGAGGCGACAGGAGGCCCGGGTACATAGAGTTTCTAATTATATAGTAATATGAAACTCTATGCCCGGGTATGACCGGGTGACTGTAGGCCATTGTGGCCAGACGAGTTCAAACAAAGCACTGAAAACGTAAATATTGGTTTCATTTACCCAGCACAGTGTTCATTCGAACGCTACAACATTTCTTTCCCATTATTTTGGTGCAACAGTTATTATTTTGCAAATGAAATACATCGTACACGCCAATTATTTGCGTAGCCTCGACACCATGCGACATACTTGTACCGAAAAGTGTCACTTCGGAAAGTAATACTTAAGTGCCGTTTACGAATCACTTTCCCACAACTTTCCTCATACTTGTACTTTCCTCACACTTACTGTGCCTCCACTTAAGTTTCGTTTGTGAATACGGGCCTAATTTTTTTAAACGAAGCGCGAAACTGTGCTTCATACTGGGCTATGCAATAAATTTCTTCTATGCACCTCAGAAAGTTAAGACTGAATGTATGTTGTTTAGTGGCGCAAGGGCCAGGTATGGCCAAGGAGCGCCAAAGAAAGTTTAAGATCTTGCAAAATGAGACAGATGATAGTTTAGACATTCTGTTTTCTCTATTATTATTAATATTAGTAACGTTTTAGAGTTGCTGCAGCCTAAAGGAAGGGCGTGCAACTTGGTGCATGAATAAATAAAGGAAGAGTACTCCTTTAAAAATAAAGAAAAATCCTGCAAGGAATGTTTTACAAGCCAATGTAGTTCCCAAAATTAACACGCACAGCTAACCTAAAATGCTTTGTGCGGGTAATGACTGCGTTAGACACAAAGTTACATTTCCTGCGCCAAAGTAGCAGGCTGCATGTATATAGATATACTTTGCAACAGACACTTTCGCTGCAGTATCGTATAGCAGGATACAATTTTATGATTTGAAAGCGCAGCATCTTCAATCAGCATATTATGCCACAATTTATCACTATTATCGCTTGTGTGTTTTACCCGGGCATTTCGCTCTGATAAAGTTAACCCTAACCAAAGAACGCACACCCGTACAATAGACTTGCTCGTCAAAGCGCCATGGCGCGCAAACAAAAACTATCAATTGTACTAACTAGAGAGAGAGGCTTTGCATCGAATCATGCCTGTTGAAAAGAGGAAGTCATTATCTTTGGTGCCGCTAACTCCACGAAAATGTGCCTACTCTAAACCGAGCCATGGATAAGCGTTTATGACATTATTCAGCCCTGAACGCAATTTCACGATCCCGACACTGCACCAAACATCGCAGCCCGCAGGCACTGACTGCTAGGTTTTCACACTGATTTGAGCACATATATTTTAAATACGACGTAGTTCACATCGCATTAAAAAAATGTGTTCACGTCAATGTTTCCAGAAATACTACAGTAGCTGAGCGCCCGACGAACACTACGACGGCGGTCTGTCTGTTCTCTGTCAGTCCTCCTGCCTAATGGTTTATCTGGTGCCCCAGCAATGAGTTTATTAATACAGCAAGCTACCAGAGATACAACCGCGGATCCAATATTCCTTCGGGGAATTGAAGGCTCGTGGGACAATCTGCAGGAGAATTTCGGAAGTGATCACTACATAATTGAGGTAATGTTTCTGACGCAACCACCACCACCAAATAAATATGAGTACGTGGACCGGACTCTTTTTCGTAAGTTGCGTAAGGAAACCAGCATAGATGGTAGATCTTATGAGGAGCTTTTAGATCAACTAAAGGCAACAATTACGAAAGCTACTAAAGCAGTATCAACAGAAATCCAAGTCCCAAAAATAGACTCCGAACTAGCTCACATGCTAGAAGCGAAGAATTCTCGTTTAACCAGATGGAAGAATCACTTAATACAAGGCTTAGAGCCAAAATCGCCCAAGTTAATCGTGATATTGAAACCTACGCGGCTCAACTCTCACGTGAACAATGGGACGAAGCTTGCTCAGAAACAGACGGCAGATTGCGCAGAGGAGCCAAATAGAACCTATTGAAGAGCCTCCTTAATCACAAGCTCTCGACAGGTACTACAAACCTCGCCGTAAACAGACTCATCAATGAGCAGGTAGCTATAGGGCGGACAGAAAGAGAGGTCGCAAACGACCTCGCACACATGTACCTGCCACTTCAAAATGATTATGAGAAAGACGAAGAAATAAGCGAACCTTACTCCGGTCTATCGCAACCGGACTTAGTTACTTCACTGCAGCCGAGATAAGGCATGCACTCTAATTTAAATGGCAGATCTGCTCCGGGCCATGGGGGCATCACAAATAAGCATTTGCGAAGCCTGGATGATGATGATGCCGTAGACATAATCACGGTCAAAATTAACAGTCACTGGAGATCCGGCCCGGTCGCACCGGAATGGAGGGCGGCCAAGGTGACGTTTCTACCGAAACCCGGCAAACCACTAACAAAGAAGAACCTCAGGCCCATATCACTTACATCATGTATGGGCAAGGTAGCCAACATGCTATTCATAACATGATAGCAGAACACATAGAAAATAAGGAGCTTTTCAGGCACAATCTCATAGGTTTTCGGAAGGCATTATACACACAGGACACCATGCTCATGATCAACCTTGCTAGTATTGACGAGCCTAGCAGGGACCTAAAGGGCCTCCTGGGTCTGGATCTTACCAAAGTATTTGATACGGTGGCACATAAACACATCCTATATGAAGTCTCAACTCGAGACAGTCACAGCCGGTCTATACATTTTAGGCACGAGCGGCACACCACAACGTTCGGTGTTGTCCCCACTCCTCTTAAACATTGCCATGTACAGGCTTTCGGAGGAATTGGCCAAAATCCCGAGCTTGGGACACGCCATATACACTGACGATATCACCATGTGGGTCCCCAGGGAGTCACTGGCTGCACTAGAGCAGACACTACAGGCAGCCGTAGACACCAGAGACTCCTTCCTTAAGAGCACCGGACTCAGGCTATCATTCAGTAAATCTAAGCTGCTGCTCTTTAGACAGGGGAGACAGGGTGTTAAGAAACTTGCACCTTTAGAAACTCTTTCAATCAAAATCACAGCAAACACAGGACGGGTCATACCCAGGCTAGACACAATTAAAATTCTACGTCTTCTCATTGACGCAAGGAGCTGTAATGCAACGGCGCTAAACCGTCTCACAGGGCAGGCCAACAGTACTTTATGGCTCCTGGGCAGGGTCACAAATCAAAATGCAGGTTTCAAGGAGGACAACCTCATCAGAGCATATCAGGCATTTTTCCTCAATCATGCCACGCACATTGCATATACCTGAACTAAGGGGAAAGGAGAGAAGGCTAAGCTAGACACTTATACGCTCCGGACTCAAAAGGGCTCTAGGACTACCGCACGAACGAGTCCCGAACTCCTCAACAAGTTAGGACTTCATAACACTGTAAATGAGCTCATTGAGGCTCATTCGATGTCATAATTTGCAAGACTCTCCGACAGCTAAGTCAGTGCGCAAAATTCTAGATGAAGTAGGAATACTGCCTCGAGGAGGAGACGTCGCAAAGTTCAAACTGCCCAACGAGGTGGAGACACAATTAGTTGTGGAACCCATACCTAGAAATATTCATCCTGTGCACAACAAGGGCAGAAGGGACGCCAGGGCCAAATGCATTCTGGGTAAACTGCACCAAGAACAAAGCTCAGCTCTTTTTGTCGATGCCGCTAGTTATGGATCGGGAAACCGCTTACGCTATTGCCGTGGGCGATGAGAACGGTAAATTATTAAGCGTGGTGTCACTAAGAACAAGCTCGATTCATGCCGCCGAAGAAGCAAGCATAGCACTGGCTAAAAACAATCAGGAGATGCTCCACTATTTTCTCTGATACCCGTACAGCTATCAGGAACTACTCAGCTGGCTTCGTCTCAATAGAAGCACTGAAGTTATTTCTACACAGTCTTAATACTGATAATTACGAGCGACTGGATGGCTGACACCTAGTCTTGTTTCCAGGCTCATCAAGGCCACGCGGTCCGCCCCAGTCGCTGAAATCCTAACGAGAAAGCTCACTCTGCTGTGAGATCTCACATGCCACACATCAGATCAGGAACTGCTCCAGCATGACTGCGGTTCCTACAAAGACCCACTTAGTACTTTTCGCGAGATCACCTCACACTATAGCGACGGCAGGAGGTGCCCCCCCCCCCCCCCCCCCATCAGAAGCTCAACCGTGCTCAGGCAGTCACATTAATCATGATTCAAACCAAACCTTATGGCACACCTTTTGTGCTTAACAAAATTGACTAGGATGTTCCCGCGCAATGTAAAAGTTGTGGACACACTCCGTGTCTATTTCATCATATGATCTGGCTGTGCCCCAACTAAATGGCTTCGGTTCCGTCCAAGTTATGCAGAGATATAGACACCTAGCCTACATTAGCTAATCTATATACAAGCAGCATTCTAGCATTTTGTTTATCTATCCGTGATCGTTTCTCTCTACTGCTACCTCTAATGTACTGCTACCTACAACCTGTAACTACTCCATTTCCGTCAATTTCTCCCGAGCTTCTCTTTCGCACCAATACTACACATAAACTTCTCTCGCTTCTCTCTTCTGCTTAGCCTTCAATGCTTCCGTCCGTTTTGAGTGCCAACGTTTCTGGAAGGTGGGCGTTCACTACGGGTCTTGTTTTATGAATATAGTGGCACTCCATTACGACGGCCTCCCTTGTTTTCAGCTCATCTGGGGATGCGCGCCTGCGTAGGCAGACCCCTGGAAGCTGCAAGGGCACTGTTTCCGCTACCAAGCTGCAGTTGGCCTGCATGCTGCGTCCCGCCAACGTGGCTCCCCCGCGTACTACGAGAACACCGTCTCCGCAGCTTGAGCGCAACGCTAAGCGTTGCTATCGCTTTCAAAGCTTCATCATCTTCAATTACTTCGAATCTATCTATCTACGTTTGTGTCTAACCGTCTTTCCGTCTACCTGGGTCACTGAATAGTGCGTGGTCGAATGGGTAGCTCACCGGGTGCTGTGATGAGGGAACAGCGTTCGAAACCAACGATCGGACCAACTCGGGTCACTAAGTGTGTTGCGAGGTGTACATACGAGCCGCTCTTTTGCATGGGCTACGTGCTGCTTTTCAATGAGCACTTTTCAGGCCAATGCTTTAGCGAGCTCCGTCATCAACGTACTGAATATGTGCCACTCTTCAGTGACCATCTCGCCAACTTGGGTCACACAGTATGTGCCACTGAGTGTGCAGCAATCTAGGAAACATTTTTTTTTCTTCTCTTGGGTTGCCACGCGTCATTACGACATACTGGGTTTAAATATACGCATACAGGTCTATTTCATGAAGATACTGTAACAGGGAATTATAAACTTCATTGTCCATAATTGATTTTTCATAGTCGTCTACTTGATTACTGTTCAATTTCACAAATCTAAGAACACTCTTGCGAATTTTCTTTGTCCCAGGATGCGTCCAACGCAGATGGAGGTCATCCGCTGCCGATGCAGGAGCTGAGCACTTCGGACACTGGACAATGTCGTGGTATGGTTCACCGGAAGCACAAGTGACGGCTGGTGTAAGGGCCGCCCCGACGTCTCCGGAGAGAGACTTCCTCCTGCCGAGAAAAACTCTGGGGAAGGCAGCAGACACGCGGGAGGGTGAGGGCACGCGTGCCACTCCGGATGGAACAATTCTAAGAGAACAACCCTGTCCGTTGTATTGTGTCTTTCTTTCGTCCCGTGTCAGTTGAGCGCTACCCCTGCCACCATCTATTTTAAGCGTTCGAAGGCACCGGCGCGCCACCCTTCTCGCTTCGGAGATTACGGGCGGGCTTCTCGGCAATGCCACTAAACTGCGCAGCGTGTCGATAGGAGCCCGGTTGCCGCATGACGCGTTTCTCAGCGCTTGCACGCATCAGTGCGCTATGCATTTCGGAGGCCAGTCGAGCCTCTCGTAATAGTTAGAGTAACAAAACAAACTGTTAGTCAGGCGGCTGCAGCTTGGTCCTCGCACCGCGCTTGACTCGCTTGGAACAAACGTTATGTTTGCTGTAAAAAGGTCACAGTGCTGCAGTCAATGGTAGACGAGTGGCCATCTGCATATCTGTTCCGCAAGAAGTTAAAGCTTCAAAACTTTTCTCCTTTGCCTCGAAAGATGTTCGCGCGGAGATTTCGGGCCCTGAGCGTCACGTGGTCCAAGACGCGCTGCTGGACCTTCACATAATGACGCCTTCACAGATTTTCTGATGCCCTTCTGCAGATCACTCGATGAGAGTGAGAGACGGTTACGAAAAGGAGACCTCCTTATAGGTGTGCCCTCAGTAGTGTGCCCTATTTCTATCGATATGAAGAAAACCATATGAAATGAATGGTTCATTTATTTGTACGACACACACCAGAACCGTGACCGACATTATACGAAATACCGACTCGGCGATGGGAGGTGTGGGTTTCACGATTCTCATGTGCGAATGAGGATCCACTCGGTCAGCCGAAGTGTTTCGAGGTTATTGATGTGCATTTGGGTTGATTACTGTTAAATCTACACCGGTGAGAATGCGGCACAGGGCAGCCGTAAATAGGAAAGTGCGAGAGTAGATCAGATTTGTCATTGTGGAGGTCGGGAAGGGCGATCCTTATTCAACACGTTCTCACAAACGTTCCAGCAGATCATTTTGGTATACGCCCTGCGTCCATGGGCTGTGTGGAACTCTGTCACATCACTTATATGCTACATGAGTTAATTAGCAGGGCAATCGTTTTGTTTCAGTTAGAAATTTCCGCCTTCATTCCACCCTGTAAAAGGGGGTGTACAGCGAAGCTCTTTCCAATGAAAGTCCCTTGATAATTTGAAAGTACCGCAACTCTATAAACACTGCCGCCATCGCGCGACTTCCTCACCTCCTCCTCGCCCCTTAGGCGTCCCCTCTAGGCCAACCAGTTTTGCGACCGTTTTTCTACACGACGATTGTTCTCCTTGCCGTCGTCCTTGTAAACGCACGGATCTTGCAAGTTTTGCCTGTGTTTTTATTTTTCGCTGGCTCGGCGTAGCGATCGCTGCACGTTGGTTTACTGCGGTGTTGTGCTAGCGCTATGCCTAGCGCTATGCCGTGATGTAGTAACTGCCGCAAGAAGCATGACGATGGTTATGCAATTTTTATGGTACCAGAAGGAATACGTGACCGCTTGCCTAAGAAGCAGTGGCTGCACAACGTTGGCCAATAGCACTTTGTTCCGAGAAAGGACAGTGTTGTTTGCGAGGTAACGCGCCTTTCTTATTGCTGGTTTCAAAACATCCCGTAATGGTGCATTTTTGTTTTAATTCTTCCAACCTGCTCATCAGCGTTTTTGCTGTTGCAACTTGTACGTTGCATAAAAATTGGGTTGTCCTCAGTATGCTGAATATTCTACTGGGACTCCATCACACAACTGACTGAAATGCAGCACTATATGTTCTGCTTTCCGCTGTGAACAATTATGCCCGAAGATACAGCCTATCGATCGCACTTTTCGGGATTGTTAGGATCCGTTGCAGTTTTAGTGAAAATCAGAATAGCGACTTGCAGAGGAGCGTTCTTTTTAACTTACATCGATGTCAGTCACTTAGATACAATGAAGACATGCCTTGAAAAAATTACTGGCAAGTATAGCCGTGAGGCCTAACATTTTTTGTTAGGCTTAACGTAAAGAGAGAGGAAGAGAACGGTGTGGATCAGAGAGCAAACAGAGAAAGCCGATATTCTAGTTGACATTAGGAGGGGAAAATGGAGCTGGGCTGGCCATGTAATGCGTAAGATGGATAACCGGTGAACAATTAGAGTTACAGAAGGAATACCAAGAGAAGAGAACAGCAGTCGAAGACGGCAGAAAACTAGGTGGGGTGATGAAGTTAGGAATACTGCAGGTGCAAGTTGGAATAAGCTAGCGCAAGACAGGGGTAATTGGAGATTGCAGGGAGAGTCCTTCGTCCTGCAGTGATGATAGCCGCGGTATTGCGGGTGATAAGCGCGAGCTAGTCCACATTGCGTTTCAACAGCGTAGCTGTTTAAGCTCGAGGTTCGGCTACAAATCGTTCGCAGAAACTCCGCCGAGCTATGACGTCACTGGGTTGCCTAGCAACCACTTGGCACAGCTGCGCCTGGCGTTGCGGAGATTCGCACTGGTGTCGTGACGTCACCGCTCCGACTTCCGCATTGCTTCTTGCCGCGCCGCGCTGTGCCTAGCTCAGAGGTCACTATGCCTCGCCTAGCAAACACCTGGCATGTCTACGCCCGGCCGCGCCACGCTGCACCGCCGCTTCCCTTCCACAACCTACACGGCTGTGGAAGGTCCTACAACTACGTAACGGACTTCCTGAACGACCGCACAGCCACCCTGATGGTCGGCGACCTCGAGTTGGAAGATAAGACCCAGGGAAATGCAGGCACCCCCTGGGCCCCGCTCCTCTTCAACCTGCGCATGCTGGGGCTCCCCAGCAAACTACAGGAAATCGAATGAATCCACCGCGTTCTATGCAAATATAACATAACGATCTGGGCAGACCGCGGCAGTGACGGCCAAATTGAGAATGCATTGCCGACGGCCATTCACAAAGTCGAAGAGTATCTCCAAGGAACGGGACTCAAATGCTCCCCGAACAAGTCCCTTTACAGGCCCACGCGCAGAGGCATGCCGCCAAAGAGCTACATTGGACCTCGGCAGTACGAGAAGATCAGCTTATACACTCAAGACGGAAATGCAATCCCCAAAGTTAACAAGATCAAAATTGTTGGAATGATCATTGAGGCCAACGGAGCTAACGGTGAAACCGTGAGCAAGCTCGAAGGCAAAGGCACCAGCGACACGAGACTCCTATAAAGGATAACAAGCCGACACGCGGGAATGAAGGAAGAAAACGCCATTCGACTGATCCACTCCTTCGTTGTCAGCCACATTGCCTACGTAGCCGCCTACCACGACTGCTACGCCGGGGAAAATAACAAGATCAACACGCTCATCAGGATAGTGTACAGGAGAGCCCCGGGCCTCCCGGAATGGACGAGTGCCTAGTTCCTGGCCAGCTGGGCCTACCAGCCCGTCGTGTACATTTTGTGGCTCCTGTGAGACACTTGAACATCTTGTTTTAGAGTGCCCCGCATTCGTTGCGCAGCGCGCATTGCTAATTAAGGAATATGGACTTATTGGACTGCAATGTGCGACCCTTCACGATTGCCTCTTTCCAAGAGGGTGCGCTTCCCGACGTGACCAGGCCCATCGAGCCCTGCTAACTTTTCTTCAGGACAGTGACTTGGCCTCCCGTTTATAGACATTATTTGTATTTTGTTTTGTTCTGTCTTTGTCTCCGTTATTCCTTCATTTTCTGTTTTCTTCCCTCATGTTTTCATTTCCTCTATTGTGTCCCCTCCTCCTGAAAGAGTAGGCAGGCGTTGTGCCCCTCTCGGTGGCAGTTGTCAGCTTGCTTCCGCCCTATTTCCTTCGTGTCCTTTTGTTATATGTACACAAAGCGAATAATAATAATAATAATAATAATAATAATAATAATAATAATAATAATAATAATAATAATAATAATAATAATAATAATAATAATAATAAAATAATAATAATGATCAATCAATCAATCAATCATGTTTATTTAACGTGCCCAGGAACAACCCTAAGGTCTGAGTGCTGGCGCACGCATACATTACAAACCAAAAACAATACCACCCAGGGAAAAATCATTAAACAATAAATGAATAAAAATAAAAATTGTGAAAAGAAGGGAGTACCGACAACAAAGTGCAAAGTAAATACAAAAGAAAAAGGAGGAGAAGGGCACTTGAACAATACATGAAATTATAACACAAGGCAAAGCTCGGAAAGGAATGATGACAAGGAGTTATGAAAGATATCAAGTTCACGAAAGTAAGTGTTATAAAGATTCTGTATTCTGTGAACAGTTGAGTGTTCATGATGACAGGCAGGAACATGGAAAGGTCTATGTTCTCTGGTGATCTTGCGTGGGATACGGAACAAGACACAGCCGAGAAGTTCGGGACACGTGAGGTTACCGTGAAGGAGTTTAAAGAGAAACAGGAGGTCAGCGCGATGACGTCGGTCGCGAAGTGAGGGCAATGACAACAATCCAACAGTGCTAGTACAGGGTGCAATGTCCAGGTTTGCAAAGCGGTGATTATATATGATGATAATAATAATAATAAAATAATAATAATAATGATAATATTAATAACAACAATAATAACAATAATAATACCAGCACCTCGGAAGAAATAGCCGAAGCACAACGCATCTCGCAGTTCGAACGCCTGTCGACCACCCCGACGGGAAGACACATCATCACCAAGGTCGGCATAACGTACCACAACCAGTAAGGCCAGAAAATGCAAATCCCCAGCGAACTCAGAGACAACGTTAGGGTGGCAAAGATGCCAAGAAACATGCACCCCAATTACAACCGAGGCAGAAGCAAGGCAAGAGCCGAGGCTCTGCTTCGTTCACTCGGCAGGTAGAGAAACGCGCGCTTTGTCGACGCAGCCGAATAAGTACACCACGTCCATAAGTACACCACCGCCGTCATAGACACAGACTCTAAAATCAGAATCGGCATGCAGTGTATACACCAAACACTCCGAAATAGCGGCGGAAGTAGCGATCGCGCTGGCTCTCGCAGATCAGGAATGCGAAGTCCTACTAAGCGACTCTCAAACGGCAGTAAAGAACTACGCCAAAGCTAGAATTTCCAAGGAAGCGCTGGCCATTCTGGCCATAGCGAGCAGACCCAAAACCACGAGTTCGACGATCGTATGGTTCCCCCGCGCACGTCACCACGGAAGGCCACGCATTCACGAACCTGAACGAGACAGCGGACAGGACGGCGCGAGTCATCACCTACCACGCCAAACACGGCAACGCCTCTTACACAATAGCGAACACTCCTCGCGCAGAACGGGACAGGCTCACTAGATACAATGTCGTAACCAAAGCATGTCTAAACGCCATAAGGATATACCCACCGCCGAGTCCCAAATTGAACAAAAGGCAGGCCGTCGTCTGGAGACAGCTCCAGGCGAACACGTTCCCTAACCGATTCCATCTGAAACGTTTCTTCCCAGATAAGCATCATGAGGACACGTGAAAATTGTGCCAGAAAGGACCAGCAACACTCAAACACATATTGTAGGAGTGCAATGTAATTACAGAATGGATGGCAGTTACTGCGTCGTCGAGGTGGGCCGCCGCTCTGAGCAGCTCAGACCTCGGTATCCAGACGTGAGCCGTCCAGCAAGCCCGTGAGGCGGCGTTGAGGCCGGGCCCCCCTGTGGAACACCTAATCCCGGGTCGCGTCAATCCTTGCCGGATGTTTAATAAAGTTCTATCCATCCATTCATTGAATTTGCTTTCAACGAAGCTGCCACGCACGCATGAATGGGTGACGAATAATATTTCATTTTCTCACGGATACAGGCAATGTACAGGGGGTGTTCGCATGATCACGCACGCTTGCTCGCGCAGAAAGGAACAACCCTCCTATTCAGTTTACAGACAACAGCGCAAAAGCTACTTTTACATTGAGAAGACAAACACATGGGCGGACGATGTACTGGCGACTAATTTATTACAAGGAGGCACGCTGAATACAATACTTGCGGTGCATATACGCGCACACACAAGAAATGAAGAGCCAAGCACGGAGAGATGCGCCACAACCAATACTAGATCAGATGCCCAAAGTAAAGCATCTTATCATGCGGCCTAAAAAATGTCTGGAGTATAGAACTCGTCTCAAAGTTCCTTTTACATAAGTATGCCCCATTCATACAGCTTTAAGAAGAAATCAACCTCCTCATAAACGCTGCCGACAGCATGCTTCGAAATTTTCTACACCACTGGGGCGCGCAACCGGCTCAAAATCATGCACCTCCGTCGAAAGCTGAGGCCCGTCCGGGTTCTCTCGTGAGAAACGTGGTACTGTGGCTTCGAATCATGGAGTGCGGAGAAAATTGTTGAAAGTTGTGTTTTGGTGTGCTGGAGTTCATCGGCAATTCGACAGTGTTTGCGCCAGAAGGAGCGTCGGTGCCGTGGTGCCTGCAAGACAAGGAGCGTTTGATGACTTCACATCTTAAAAGGTAAGCAACTCTAGCGCTTGCGCGAATACTTGTAGCTTATAGTTCATGAAATGAGCTTTGTACAACGAGAACAGCACGGTTTGGAGCGTAAGTTGTCCATGTCGCGGTGCACATTTAACAAAGAGTTTCATGAGAGTTTCCGTCAAATTTATTACTTATAGCTTACTTGCTTTCTGCAGTGAAGTAAGTGTTACTACCGCTGATTTTTGGGACTGAACTGGCAAACATTGATGTAAACGCTGAAAGTTACTGTTTGTTTCGTAGTTTCCCGGCAAGACATTGTTCCCTATATATGTATTTATGCAGCTTACGTGTGTTCTGTATGTCGATTTGTGTTGGGCAGCGCGAGTGGGCAGGCGACCGCTGTGTTAGATATTAGCTTGTGTGAAGGTATTTTTATAGATACAGTTAAATTTACAATCCACCTTCACGAGAACCTGTCTGCATTGTTCGTGTTCTTGGGTGGACTCGCCTAGTTGGCTTTTCCTATCGCACGGCAACTAGCACCTTATCATGCTTGGGAAGCAGACTCTCATTTCAGCTTGTTGTAAGCGCACATAGCATGTTTGCCTGCCATCTTTTGTGCAGGCTGAAGGTTGTAAAATGTTTTGCTAAAGCTTCAGTAGTATGCACACCTGCAGCCCGCAAGTGTCAATAAAAATATGTAAGAACTACAACTTCGAGAAAAGATCAAAAGTACACGGGATATTATAACACATTTCAATTTGATATTAGAATGCGCACGCGACTAACTTCTAAGCGCAACACCTTATCGCTTAGACAGCAGTGTGGTGCCATGGTAG
>NW_023606506.1:0-60001 GCF_013339745.2 Dermacentor silvarum
GAGTCTCAGGAGGCTACGTTAAATGAACCATACCTCATTGCTACTTCGCTCTCCCGGCTGTAGCTGTTCTTCACATAGTAGCTCGCCGGGCAGCAATAAGGCCAGAAGACTGAAAACATTGTTTGAGTAGGCGGCAACGAGTGTCTGACGTTAGGACATATAGTTAAAAGAATAATTTGAACCAGTGGTCATGCCATCCCCTACGGAGCCTAAATTGAATGTTTACACGCACACGCACGCACCATATATTCCTGTTCTATTAGCCGAGAGCATGCATGGCGGACAAACAGTTCTAGTCGCAGCATATTCTGCGCCATGAGAGGCAAAGGAAACTACGTTGCAAGAATTATGCCTTCCGGAAAACAATCAACTTTCAGCAAACATCTTTTCCGTTCGCTCGTCTTTCTCACTCAAGGAAAAGGAAAGAACAGGAGAAGGCACTTAAGCACCCCATATGAACGAGGTTAAAGTCAGCTTAATCTGCACTGGGATATTGCCTCAGACCCGAATATATAGACATTACACGTGAAAAAAAAGAAATTCGCTGAAAAACTTCAATGCCGTCTACGCTCATGTCCTGCTACTCATGTCCTGCTGTCTCCGCGAATATTTATGGTAGTTGAATATGCAAATTAGGAGGCTTAACCCAGACGCGCTCCTAACAAATTGCCTCGAAACGACTTTCTTTCGTGGTTCTCTCTGAAACTCTCAGAATGCGTTATACGATCTAAACGTGCACGTTCAGAGTGGATATATTTCACCGATTCCCCGCCTTGCATGGAGAATCGCATAACCGTTGCCGTGATTGCGCGATTCGCCGGTGACGTATCATAACCAGCTTCTTCAGCACCACACAATACGCTAGTGTAGTAACGGCCTTCGTGGTTTATACATAAAAATAATGTAGAAGCTGCGCTTAACAACAGCGCTGCAGTTGCCATGCCTAATTTATTTTTAGAGTGAATTTTTACAGATATGCATTGTCCCTTTTTACTTAGTTTGAACTTTACATTATCCTCCGCCGTCTCAGGTCATTCACTTTCGAGGCGCTATGCCTCAAGCTCTGTCTGGCTTGTCTACGGTTGCGAACTGTAACTTGCCCCGGATATATCCTCCTCCGTGTGGCTCTATTCCTTCCCTAACCTTTGTGCATGATGCCAATTGTTGATCAATTTCTACGTTGCCCTTCTCAACCGCAAATCTCACACCGTACCTACGCAACCCCAAATGTTGGCTTTTTTTCTGTGCATTGACAACGACGCAGCTTGAGGTCAGCACAATTGCGGTGCGAATGAAACACGAGACAACGCTTTGTTAGTGTGCCCGGCATGAAATACTCTAAGAAATCAATTATTTGAAGCAGTGAATTTTTACGGTGAGAGTGACCTTTCTCAATCTGATACACTCGTGTGACCTCGCGCCCCAAGACACACTTGAGTCGCGTGAATAGTGTCGCGCACATTCAAATGAGCCCAATACTACTTTATGATTTCTGGGCAGTTGCCACATGACAGAACGAAACTAGCTTTTTGAAAGTGTTACATACTTGTTCAATACTGTGCTGCACATACTTCGACTGTGAGCTCCGATGTCTCACCCCTTCTCTTATTTTTGTTCAATCTTAAGCATCATTCGGTGAATAAACAGACAAGAAAATTTCTAATGTCGTGGGAGTTGACCTCGTTTTAGAAGCTGAGGCATTTCGTTCGTATGTAAACGGCTCCCCCTTAGTTAAGTTGCTTAACCAGGAAGCTAAGTTGCTTCAAGTGTTATAGAGACGATGGCCATTTAAAGTAATGCCAGGATCAAACATGAAAGGGTTACAGCACTAGTGAAATACTATAAACTGCGTTTTGCTCACACTCATTTTCAGGCCAATAAATGGCCATCTGTTTAACATGTGCCTTAGACCAGTACTGGAATTATTGATAGATAGTGCATTGACATGTTAGTAATAACAGTATTATTATCATATAAAGAATTCGCTGGAAAAATCTAAGGCGGTTAGGGACGTAAATAATATAATTGTATTAGGGACAAAAAGGGTCAAAGTATTTAGTTTTCTGGCACATCCCCCGCAGGGGCGTCTGCGCAAGCAGGCGTTTGGTGAGTTGCGCCACCACGTACCCGAGCACACGAGGGTTGGACCCTCCCGCGTGTAGCCGTGCGCGGCTTAGCCGTGTCCGGGGAAAGGGGGATCCTGGGAGTTGAGCCGATGCCGGGTGCTTGGACCTTTACGGCCCCCCGGCGGAGGCAACACACTCCTTTGGCCTCTGCTTCACGTAGACGGCACCCTCGGACTGACCCACCCGGGGGAAATCGGCAGTCGCCCTTTCCTGTCCTCCTCCTCTATCTTCGTCTTTCTCTCTGACTTTCAATCTTTCCTGTCTCCTACTCGCTTCCTTTTACTTCTGATTTTCTGGGCGGCAAGGGTTAACCTTGTGTGGGTAGCCAACCTTGGGTATTCCATATTTGGTTATAGTAGTGACGTACAGCTGGCGTCTGCAGGTCTTGTGTTCACAGGCCCTGCAGCGTCCCCTTGTTGGGCTCCATGGTGGGTGGCTGGCGTTGCTGCCGAAAGCCCGGATATTCTTATGGATAGCCCTTTTCCACCACTCCCTGATCGCCGTCAAAAAAGAGGGCGCACCGAAGATGTATTCCAGTTCTTTGGACGTCAAAGACAAGATTTCCCACGATTTCATGTCATCCACTCAGAAAAACCAGAAAAACAAGTTCGAACAATCTCCCCTTTTCTTGTTTCGAAATCTCTAACTCAGGCTCTAGGACCAGGCTATAAGGCAACGAGGATGGCAAGCGGTGATCTCCTCTTGGAGCTCCACGATCGCAAACAATATGAAAAGCTGCCGAATCTAGTGTCCTTTGGGGACGTCCAAGTAACAGTAACTCAGCACCGTACTATGAACACCACCCGCGGAGTTGTTTCAGACGAAGATTTGATGGAGCTGACTGAGGCTGAACTCTTGGAGGGCTTCAGTGAGCAGAATGTCATCAATGTTAAACGAATTAAGATGAGACGAGACGGCAAGGAAATTCAGACTAAGCACCTTGTGCTCACTTTTGGTTCATGTGATCTGCCCGACTCCATCGAGGCCGGGTACATTAAACTTCGTGTTAGACCATACGTGCCAAATCCCCTCAGATGTTTCAAATGCCAGCGATTCGGCCACAGTTCGCAAAACTGCCGAGGCCGCCAAACTTGTGCGAAATGCAGTGCACACGAACACACTTCTGAATCTTGTGAAAACTCTCTCCACTGTGTAAACTGTGATGGGGAACATGCCGCATACTCGCGGTCCTGCCCATCCTGGAAAAAAGAAAAGGAAATTGTTACAATTAAAGTCAAACAAAACATTTCGTTTAAAGAGGCACGAAGGCAGGTGTCCTACCTGCCAAAAACCAGCTTTGCCGAAGTGGTGCGTCAGGGGGCTGCGCCACAACGGCTTTCGGCGGCTGTCTGGCACACGCGTAGTGAGCCAGCGGTGACGCCATCCGCCCCCTCGGCGGCTGCAGCTAGTGCTGCTCCGCCGTCTCAGAAAAAGGGGCCATCGACCTCCGGGCTGGTGGCCTCCAGGGTCTCGTCCCTCGAGACGAGGCCTTCAACACGAACAAACCGCTCTCAAGAGCGGGTGTCCAGCGCGCTGCAAGAGCCGATGGACACATCTTCTAGCCAGACGGCGCAGCCAGCGCCTAAGGAGCGGCGAGAATCTCTCGACCGCTCCAAAAAAGAGAAACCCCGCATTACAGGGCCTCTAAAGGGTTCTGTAAGCTAACTTTCTTGTCCTAAACACACAGCACAACACTCCTTTTAATATGGGCACTCAAATAGTTCACTGGAACGTCAGAGGTCTCCTCCAAAATCTTGATGACGTTAAAGAACTCCTCCGCAAGTTTAGTCCCAGGGTGCTGTGTGTTCAGGAAACACACCTCAAACATACACAAACAAATTTCCTCACACAGTATGCTATTTTTCGCAAAGACCGCGATGACACTGTTGTGTCATCCGGTGGTGTTGCTATTATAGTTGACAGAGGTGTTGCCTGTCGGGAAGTAAAACTTCGTACGCCCCTGGAGGCAGTTGCTATCCAAGGGGTGCTGTTTGACAAGCTAGTCACTATCAGTTCTATATACATCCCTCCAAGTTATCAAATTAATAAAACCGAATTTCAGCCCGCAGGGGCGTCTGCGCAAGCAGGCGTTTGGTGAGTTGCGCCACCACGTACCCGAGCACACGAGGGTTGGACCTTCCCACGCTTAACCGTGCGTGGCTTAGCCGTGTCCGGGGAAAAGGGGATCCTGGGGGTTGAGCCAATGCTGAGTGCTTGGACCTTTATGGCCCCTCGGCGGAGGCAACACACCCCTTTGGCCTCGGCTTCACGTAGACGGCACCCCCGGGCTGACCCACCCGGGGGAAATCGGTAGTTGCCTCTTCCTGTCCCCCTCTCCAATCTGCGTCTTTCCCTCTTTCTTTCAATCTTTCCTGTCTTCTCCTCTCTTCTATTTACTTCCGACTTTCCAGGCAGCGAGGGTTAACCTTGTGTGGTACAACCAACCTTGGCTGTACATATTTGGTTATAGCAGGAACGTACAGCTGGCGTCTGCATGACTTGCTTCCTATATGTCCTGCGGCGTCCCCTTGTTGGGCTCCATGGTGGGCGGCTGGCGTTTCTGCCGAAATTTAGATATACCTATGGATCGCGCTTTCCCCAAACTCCCTGATCGCCCCCAGAAACGGGGGCGCACCGAAGATATCGTCAAGTTTTTTGGCCACCAAATAGAGAATTTCCCGCGCTACCATGTAGTACACAGTGAAAGACCAGAGAAGACTGTGAGGATTATCTCACCGTTCCTCGTTTCCAAATGTATGACAGAAGCTATAGGCCCAGGCTACAAAGCAACTAAGTTGGCCAGCGGTGACCTCCTCTTGGAGCTCCGCGACAAAAAACAATATGAAAAGCTGCCTAAACTAGTCTCTTTCGGACAAATCCCAGTTACGGTCACCCCACACCGTACCATGAACACCATCCGTGGTGTAATCTCAGACGATGACATGATGGAGCTCACTGAGGAAGAACTTTTGGAAGGACTCAAAGAACAGAACGTGGTTAACGTAAAGCGAATTAAGATGAGGCGCGATGGAAAGGAAATTCAAACGAAACATGTTATTCTTACCTTTGGTTCTAGTGTGCTACCCGAGACCATTGAGGCCGGGTATGTCAAGATCCGTGTCAGGCCATACGTGCCTAACCCGCTCCGATGTTTTAAGTGCCAGCGATTCGGGCACAGTTCACAGAACTGCCGAGGCCGTCAGACTTGTGCAAAATGCAGTGCCAATGAACACCTTTCTGAAGCATGTCAAAACACTCTCCACTGCGTGAACTGTGATGGGGAGCACGCCGCATATTCACGGTCCTGCCCATCCTGGAAGAAGGAAAAGGAAATCGTCACCATCAAAGTCAAAGAAAATATTTCGTTCAAAGAGGCACGCAGGCGGGTGTCATACCTGCCAAAGAACACCTTTGCCGAAGTGGCGCGTCAGGGGGCAGCGTCGCAACGGCTTCCGGCGGCTGTCCGGCCCACACACAGTGAGCCGGCAGTGACGCCATCCGCCCCCTCGGCGGCTGCAGCTAGCGCTGCTCCGCCAATTCACAAGAAGGGGCCATCGACCTCCGGGCTGGTGGCCTCCAGGGCCTCGTCCCTCGAGGCGAGGCCTTCTCGTCAAAGCAACCGCTCGCAAGAGCGCGTGTCCAGCGCCTCACAAGAGGCGATGGACACAACAACCGGCCAGACGGCGCCACCAGCGCCTCAGGAGCGGCGAGAATCACGCGACCGCTCCAAAAAAGAAAAAGCCCGCATCACAGGGCCCGACAAGGGCTCTGTAGCTTAAGTTAGTCTCCTATACACACAGCACAAAAAACACTTTCAACATGAATACACAAATAATACAGTGGAACGTCAGAGGACTCCTGCACAACCTCGATGACGTCAAAGAAATCCTACACAAGTTTAACCCGAAGGTGCTGTGTGTTCAGGAGACACACCTTAAACCTACACAATCAAACTTTCTCCGGCAATACGCCATTTTTCGTAAAGACCGCGATGACACAGTCGTGTCTTCCGGTGGTGTGGCTATTGTAGTCGATAGAGGTATTGCCTGCCGGGAATTAAAACTTCGTACGCCCCTAGAGGCAGTTGCTGTCCGAGGGGTGTTGTTTGATAAGCTGATCACTATCAGCTCTATATACATCCCTCCCAATTATCAACTACATAAAAATGAATTTCAAAACTACATAAATGAACTTCCGGAGCCATACATAGTTCTCGGAGATTTCAATGCACATAACACCTTGTGGGGAGACCCGCGTTGTGATGGAAGAGGTCGCCTAATTGAAAACTTCCTTTTTTCCTCGGGAGCATGTTTACTTAATAAGAAAGAGCCAACGTACTACAGCGTGGCGCATAATACATACTCCTCCATAGATTTGAGTATCGTGTCGAGTACACTAATTCCGTACCTGCAGTGGTCCGTTCTGAAGAACCCCTTTGGGAGCGACCACTTTCCAATTATACTAAGCTTAACAAAACAAGATGTTTGCTCGCCACATGTTCCCCGATGGAAGGTTAACTCTGCTAACTGGCAACTTTTTAAAGAAATAACATATTTAGGCCGGGATGACATTGCCTCTCTTAACATAGACGATGCTGTGGCGTATATAACACGTTTTATCACTGACGCTGCAGAAAGGTGCATACAACAAACTAATGGACTAGCTAATAAGCGTCGCCTGCCTTGGTGGAACGAGGAATGCCAAAAAGCACGTAAAAATCAAAACAAGGCCTGGGGATTGTTTCGCAACTCCCCAACAGCCGAAAACTTGATTAATTTTAAACAAGCAAAATCGCAGGGCAGGAGAACGCGCAGACGTGCTAAAAGAGAGAGCTGGGAAAAGTACATCTCCAGCATAAACTCGTATACAGATGAAACGAAAGTCTGGAATAGGGTAAATAAATTAATAGGTCGGGAGTCACATCCCCTACCCTTAGTAAATAGCCAAGGTGATAGCCTGGAAGACCAGGCGGATAGTCTAGGCAAACACTTCGAATATGTATCGAGTGAATCGCACTATACAGAATCTTTCCTGAAGTTCAAAGAACGCGAAGAGCGGCAGCCCCTTAATCGCAAAGGTTCATCAAATGAGGCTTACAACCGACCATTCAGCTTAGCCGAACTTAAAGCATCTCTCGCTTGTTGCAACAACTCAGCGCCAGGTGGCGACCGTATCATCTACGAAATGATTAGGTACTTACACCCCGAAACACTGACAACACTCCTCTCTCTCTTTAATGCCATGTGGGCGGCTGGATATATTCCTTCCTTGTGGAAAGAAGCCATAGTCATCCCGATTCTTAAACAAGGCAAGGACCCGTCTTTAGCTAGCAGCTACAGGCCAATAGCGCTAACAAGCTGCCTGTGCAAGTTGTATGAAAAAATGATAAACCGGCGCCTAATCTGTTTCCTAGAAAATGACAAAATACTAGACCCCTTCCAGTGTGGCTTCCGAGAAGGTAGGTCAACAATAGACCACCTTGTTCGCATCGAGGCAAACATCAGAGATGCGTTTATACACAAACAGTTTTTACTTTCGGTCTTTCTAGATCTAGAGAAAGCGTACGACACGACATGGCGCTTCGGGATTCTGCGAGATCTTTCCGCGATGGGGGTCCGTGGAAATATGTTAAACACAGTCGAAAGCTACTTGTCTAACCGGACGTTTCGCGTAAGAGTGGGCAATGTTTTATCTAGAACATTCACCCAGGAGGCTGGCGTACCACAAGGGGGTGTGCTTAGTTGCACGCTCTTTATTGTAAAAATGAACTCCCTGTATACAGTTATTCCACGCAGCATGTTTTATTCTGTGTATGTCGATGATGTACAGATAGGTTTCAAATCATGCAACATTGCTATCTGCGAACGGCAGGTACAGCTTGGATTAAACAAACTGTCTAAATGGGCTGATGTAAATGGATTTAAAATAAATGCAAAGAAAAGTACGTGCATACTTTTCTCAAACAAAAGAGGCATGACACCAGTGCCAAATCTCACGATTAATCAAGAGGAACTATCCGTGAGCAGTGAACATAAATTCCTGGGAATAATTCTAGACTCAAAGCTCACCTTTATCCCCCACCTTAAATATTTGAAGGCAAGGTGTCTGAAGACGATGAACCTTTTAAAAATTTTGTCGCGCGCAACATGGGGTAGTGACCGAAAATGCCTACTGAACTTGTACAACAGTCTTGTCCGATCACGCCTTGATTACGGGGCTATAATTTATAATTCCGCAACGCCAAGTGCATTAAAAATTCTAGACCCCGTTCACCATCTGGGCATCCGCCTCGCGACCGGTGCTTTCCGAACAAGTCCGATCCACAGCCTCTACGTAGAGTCGAATCAGTGGTCACTTCATCTGCAGCGTTCATACAATAGTTTTACATATTTTCTTAGAGTACACGCGAACATTGAACATCCCTCTTATTCAACCATAAACGACATGACCACTGCCACACTCTTTCAAAATCGACCGGCATCGAGAAAACCGTTCTCTTTGCGTGTGCGGAATCTTAGTGAGGAAATGGGTGTTCCGTTGCTTGAACACTGTCTTATGGCTCCAGCGAAACTGTTACCGCCGTGGCAGTGGCAGCTCATAGAGTGTGACACATCATTCGTGGAGGTCACTAAGCACGCACCAGAGGCACATATCAAAATGCATTTCCTTGAACTCCAGTCCAAGTACACATGCACAGAGTTTTATACAGACGCTTCTAAGTCACGTGACGGGGTGTCGTATGCAGCCGTCGGCCCATCCTTCTCGGAATCCGGTGTACTCCACCCGGAAGCAAGTATCTTTACGGCTGAGGCCTATGCTTTATTGTCAGCTGTGAGGCATATAAGGAAATCTAAACTTCAAAAATCAATCATATTTACAGACTCTCTAAGTGTCGTAAACGCTTTAAAGTCACCCTGTAAACAGAAAAATCCTACACTCATTGAGCTCTATTCCGTACTGTGTAGAGCATATGTATCTAACCAGCATATCATTATATGCTGGGTGCCTGGCCATAGAAGCATTGAGGGTAATGTGCTAGCTGACCGAATGGCTACGTCAATAACATCGCACTGCTACTAATCCTTCAGCTGCTGTTTCTGCAACAGATTTGAAACATTTCTTCCGTAAGAAATTGCGAAGCCATTGGCAACGTCTGTGGGATGCACAAACAAATAATAAGCTTCACTTGATTAAGCCACAGTTAGGTTTCTGGCCCCCCGTAACGAAAACACGACGAACTGATGTCCTATTCTGTCGTCTCAGAATAGGTCATACATTTGGCACCCATAGTTTTTTGTTGACCGGGGATGAACCACCAACCTGTGGTAGATGTGGTGAGAGGCTAACCGTCCTCCATGTTCTCCTGGAGTGTCGGGATGCCGAAGCAGATAGAAAAAAACATTTCCCTTTAGCTTACCGCTATCATGTCCCTCTGCATCCCAGTATGTTTCTTGGTGAGGAACCGCTGTTTAGCACCAAAGCAGTCCTCGCTTTCTTAAACGACGTGGTACTGCATGTTATAAGCCCAATAAATTCATAGCACATCCTCCCTCCAGAGGATGCTGCTGTGATAGTAGTTTTGTATAAGCACATGCCTCCAGGCCCTTGTGGTTCAAGGGCTCTGTTTAGGCAGTAGTGCTTCTGTCCAATTACTACATTTTAAATATTTTAAATATCGTGTCACTCTTTCTCAATGCATTCTTCATTTCATAGTACACCTCATTAGTCATGATCTTAGTACCTGTATATTTTACGCACTTTACAGCGATTATTTTAGGCCCCTTTACAGCCACACTTCATCAACTTCTCAGAATTCATCGCTCCACTGCACACTCACAAACACTGGCATGGCGCTCTTTGGCCATAACTGGCCCTTGCGCCATAAAACACCACACATCATCAAAGTTTTTAGCAGATGTAAACACGTTACAAGTCATCTGGCCAGGGTATCTGTAGCGCAGCCTCGACTTGCAGGCTGCAGCTGCAGTGGAAAAACATTTTACAGCACGTGCCTCTCAGTCCTTGATTTCAAGGACCTCTTGAGGCAATAGTGCTATTGCATATACTTTATTATGTCACCGCTGTGTAATGAAACCTTTACGCTCATAGCTCACATCATTAGTCTTTGTCATTATTTTAACACTCATATATTTTACGCGATTTATAGCGATTTGTTTTAGGCCTCTTTACAGCCACCTTTTATGTACCATTTGCATCCTACTGTCCACTCCATCTATAATACATTCAGAACCCATCACCATGTGTCATGGCGCTCTTTGGCCATAGCTGGCCCTTGCGCCATTAAACACTACATATCATCAAAACCGAATTTCAAAACTACATAGATGAACTTCCGGCTCCATACATAGTTGTCGGAGATTTAAACGCACATAACTCATTGTGGGGAGACTCTCGTTGCGATGCGAGAGGTCGCCTAATCGAAAATTTTCTCTTTTCCTCAGGAGCATGTATACTTAACAAGAAAGAGCCAACATACTACAGTGTGGCGCATAATACATACTCCTCCATAGATTTAACTATAGCATCGAGCACACTAATGCCGTACCTAGAGTGGTCCGTTCTCAAGAACCCTTTTGGGAGCGACCACTTCCCTATTATATTAACCTAACAAAACAAGATATATGCTCACCACACATTCCCCGATGGAAGGTTGACACGGGTAACTGGGAACTT
Source organism: Dermacentor silvarum (assembly GCF_013339745.2). Lineage (NCBI taxonomy): Eukaryota > Metazoa > Arthropoda > Arachnida > Ixodida > Ixodidae > Dermacentor > Dermacentor silvarum. The sequence continues at coordinate 10,821 of NW_023606506.1, forward strand.
TTCCGGGAACTTACATATCTAACCACGGATGATATTTCCTCCTTTAATATAGAAGACGCTGTGGCCTATATAACTGCCTTTATAATTGACGCTGCCACGAAATGCATCCGTCAAACTAACGGACTTGCGAATAAACGTCGCATTCCGTGGTGGAATGAAGAATGTAAACAAGCCCGGAAAAATCAAAACAAGGCTTGGGTACGACTTCGCGACTCACCAACTGCCGAAAACTTGATTACTTTCAAACAAATAAAGTCCCAGGGTAGAAGAACGCGTCGACGAGCTAAAAGGGAGAGTTGGGAAAAGTACATCTCCGGTATAAATTCTTATACTGATGAGACAAAAGTGTGGAATAGAGTAAATAAATTAAAAGGCCGGGAGGTACACCCATTACCGTTAGTCAGTACCCAAGGTGAGAGCCTGGAAGACCAGGCAGATTGTCTGGGTGAACACTTCGAACATGTATCCAGTGCGTCCCACTACACACAAGCATTTCTGAGGTTCAAAGAACGCGAAGAGCGACAGCGCCTAAAACGTAAAGGTCATCGAGTGAGGCCTACAACAATCCATTTACTTTAACTGAACTGAAAGGCATCCCTCGCTTGCTGCAATAACTCGGCGCCAGGTGGTGATCGTGTCATATATGAAATGATTAAGCACCTGAATCCTGAAGCGCTGAAAACACTCCTGTATCTTTTCAATGTCATGTGGGCGCATGGATATATCCCGTCTTCGTGGAAGGAAGCTATAGTCATTCCCCGTGCTTAACAAGGCAAAGACCCGTCCCTAGCCAGCAGCTACAGGCCAATAGCGCTAACAAGCTGTTTGTGCAAACTATTTGAAAAAATGATAAACAGGCGCTTAATCTGTTTCCTTGAAATAACAAATTACTAGACCCCTTCAATGTGGTTTCAGGGAAGGTATGTCCACAACAGACCACCTTGTTCGCATTGAGTCTTATATTAGGGATGCTTTTATACATAAGCAGTTCTGCCTCTCAGTGTTCCTCGACCTAGAAAAAGCTTACGACACGACATGGCGCTACGGCATTCTCCGAGATCTCTCTGCGATGGGTGTCCGTGGCAACATGTTAACTACAATCGAAGGTTACCTATCGAATCGCACATTCCGCGTAAGAGTGGGTAACGCTCTTTCTAAGTCATTCACCCAAGAGACCGGTGTGCCACAAGGGGGCGTGCTTAGTTGCACACTATTTATCGTAAAAATGAGTTCCCTGCACACAGTCATCCACGCACTATGTTTTATTCATTTTATGTCGACGATGTGCAGATAGCCTTCAAGTCATGCAATATTGCCATCTGCGAACGACAAGTGCAGCTTGTAATAAACAAATTGTCCAAATGGGCAGATGAAAATGGTTTTAAGGTAAATCCCCAGAAGAGCACTTGCGTACTCTTTACTAACAAGAGAGGCGTAACGCCAGTCCCAAGTATTGCAATCAAAGGAGATGCGCTCTCTGTGAGCAGCGAGCATAAGTTTCTAGGCATTGTTTTAGATTCGAAGCTTACATTTATTCCTCATATTAAGTATCTGAGGGCAAAATGCCTGAAGACAATGAACCTTTTAAAGCTTCTGTCGCGTACGACTTGGGGCAGTGATCGAAAGTGTCTGCTGAACCTCTATAAAAGTCTTGTCCGCTCACGCCTCGATTACGGAGCTATAGTGTATAATTCCGCAACGCCAGCTGCATTAAAAATACTAGACCCCGTTCACCATCTGGGTATCCGCCTTGCGACCGGTGCTTTCAGGACAAGTCCAATCCAGAGCCTCTACGTAGAATCGAATCAGTGGTCACTTCATCTGCAGCGGTCATACAGCAGTTTTACATATTTTCTGAAATACAAGCAAACATTGAACATCCTTCTTATTCAACTATAAATGACGTAACCGCTGCCACACTCTTCCATAATCCCCCGCAGGGGCGTCTGCGTCAGCAGGCGTTTGGTGTGTTGCGACACCACGGACCCGAGCACACGAGGGTTGGACCCTCCCGCGTGTAGCCGTGCGCGGCTTAGCCGTGTCTGGGGAAAGGGGGATCCTGGGGGTTGAGCCAATGCCGGGTGATTGGACCTTTAAGGCCCCCCAGCGGAGGCAACACACCTCTTCGGCCTCTGCTTCACATAGACGGCACCTCCAGACTGACCCTCCTGGAGGAAATCGGCAGTCGCCTTTTCCTGTCCCCCTCTTCAATCTTTTGTCTTTTTCTCTCACTTTTCCATCTGTCCTGTCTCCTCCTCACTTCTTCTCACTTCCAAATTTCCGGGCGGCAAGGGTTAACCGTGTGTAATGTATCCAGTCTTGGGTATGTACATTAGGTTATAGTGGCGGTGCATAGCTGGCGTCTGCAGGTTTCGCGTAACCTGTAGCGTCCCCTTGTTGGGCTCGGTGGTGGGTGGCTACCACCGCCGCCGAACTTTGAAACCATGTTATGGCAGAAGCGTTCCCCCGACTTTCAGATCGGCCTCTGAAAAGAGGTCGCACCGATGCAATTTTCCAATTTACCCTCCGAACCGACCTAGACACCTTCCCTAAGTACCATGTCCTTCATAGTGAAGGCAACACAAGCGTAAGAAAACTCTCACCCTTCCTTGTATCGAAATGCCTCGTAAACACGATTGGACCTGACTACAAAGCCACAAAGATGGCTAGCGGAGACCTCCTCCTCGAACTGAAAAAGAAAGACCAAGTTGAAAAGCTCGCCCAACTCACCAGTGTCGGTGACATTAACGTCACAATCTCTCCACATCGCTCGCTCAACACAAGCAGGGGAGTAATATCAGAAGAAGATTTCCTAAACCTTAGTGACGAAGAGCTCCTCGAAGGGTTCCAAGATCAAAACGTAATTAAGGTACAAAGGATTACACTCAGACGAAACGACCAACAAATCCCCACAAAACACGTGATACTAACATTTGGAACTAGTACTGTGCCCACATCACTCGAAGCAGGATACCTAAGAATCAACGTCCGACCGTACATACCGAACCCAAGGCGGTGCTTCAAGTGCCAGAGGTTTGGACATGCATCACAATCATGCAGAGGAAAAGAAACATGCGCGAAGTGTAGTGCCAACGACCATCCTTCTGACAACTGCAATGCTCCTGCACATTGTGCCAATTGTAAGGGAGACCATCCAGCCTACTCACGGAGTTGCCCTTGCTGGAAAAAAGAAAAAGAAATAATTGCAATCACCGTAAAAGAAAAAATTTCATTCTATGAAGCGAGGAAAAGGTTGGGACACTTACCTCAACTTAGCTATGCCAGTGCGGCGCGGCAGGGGGCAGCGCCACACCGGTTTCAGGAGTCTACAGGGTCCGCGCGCGGCACTCCTGCAGAAACTCCATCCGCCCCCTTGGTGGTAGCAGCCAGTGCTGCTCCATCATCATCGAATACGGGCCGGCAGACCGCAGTGTCGCAGGGCCCAAAGTTGAACCGAACTCCACGGCCCGAGACACGCGTTTCGGCGCCTGGCTCTCGATCGTCCAGCGCCTCGGAGAAGGCGATGGAGGTCGACCCAAAAACCCCGGCGTCATTGACGCCAAAAGATCCGCGCTCCCTGGAGCGCAGCAAGAAGGACAGACTTCTTGTAACTGCGCCGAAAAAGGGACAGGTAACCTGAACGGCTACCGCCCTTGATTAGAGTAGTGATCTTTCTATTACATGTCACCTATCACTTTTTAGCTCACACGCACATAAGTAAACATTTTTATTTGTCTTACAATGGCTTTCATCATCCATTGGAACTGTAGAGGCCTGATTCATAATCTAGGTGACATCAAAGACATTATAAATAAGCTATCGCCAGTTGCACTCTGCCTTCAAGAAACGAACTTAGGCCCCAAAAATACACAATTCTTGAAAGGTTTTACTGTCGTACGCAAGGACCGCGAACACTCCAGCCGTCTGTCAGGAGGAGTCGCCATAGTAGTGCAGGGCGGTACTCCTACACGAAATGTCCAATTAAATACATCTCTCGAGGCTGTAGCGGTCACCGTTCTGTCTCATAAAACCATCACCATTTGTTCACTATATCTTCCACCCCATACCTATTTTACTAGTAAAGATTTAGAAAATTTAACAGACCAGCTGCCGGAGCCTTTGTTTTAGTTGGAGATTTTAATGCTCATTGTACTCTTTGGGGCAGTGGCAAAACTGACCCAAGAGGGCAGCTCATTGAAGATTTTTTCCATAATCGACCTGCCGCGAGAAAGCCATTCTCTTTGCGTGTGAGGAACCTCAGTGAGGAAATGGGTGTTCCGCTTCTTGAACAATGTCCTGTGGCTCCAGCGAAACTGTTGCCGCCGTGGCACTGGCAACTCATAGAGTGTGACACATCGTTCGTAGAGGTCACTAAACACGCACCAGAGGCACACATTAGAATGCATTTCTTAGAACTCCAATCTAAATACTCGTGTACAGAGTTTTATACAGATGCTTCCAAGTCACATGCCGGGGTATCTTATGCAGCCATCGGTCCATCGTTTTCGGAATCCGGTGTACTGCACCCGGAGACAAGTATCTTTACGGCTGAGGCCTATGCAATATTATCGGCTGTAAAGTTTATAATGAAATCTTAACTCAAAAAGACTATCATATTTACAGACTCGCAAAGTGTTGCAAAAGCATTGAAATCACTCTGTAAACACAAAAACCCTGTACTTAATGAGCTCTATTCCATTCTGTGTAAAGCGTATATATCTAACCAGCATGTCATTATATGCTGGGTGCCGGGCCATAGAGGCATTGAGGGTAATGTTCGAGCAGACCAAATGGCCACATCAGTTACATCTCAGGCATTACATCTCCCTACAGCTGCTGTTCCTGCAACAGATTTGAAACCTTTCCTGCGAAATAAACTGCGCAGCTACTGGCAACGCTTGTGGGATGCGGAAAAAAATAATAAGCTTCACTTGATAAAACCACAGTTAGGTTTCTGGCCCCCCGTAACAAAAACACGACGAACTGATGTCCTGTTCTGTCGTCTAAGAATAGGACATACATATGGCACCCACAATTTTTTGCTTACTGGTGATGAACCACCAACCTGTGGTAGATGTGGTGAGAGGCTGACCGTCCTCCATGTCCTCGTGGAGTGTCGGGAAGCTGAAACAGAGAGAAGGAAATATTTTCCTCAAGCGTACCGATATCATGTCCCGCTTCACCCCATTATGTTTCTTGGCGAAGAACCGATTTTTAATGTCAAAGCAGTCGTAGATTTTTTGAACCATGTGGTCCTGCATGTTATTAGCCCAACTAGTTCGTAGCGCATCCTCTCTCCAGAGGATGCCGCTGTGATAATTTTTATAGCACATGCCTCCAGGCCCTTGTGGTTCAAGGGCTCTGTCTAGGCAGTAGTGCTTCTTGCCAATTACTGCATCTTAAATATTTTAAATATCGTGTCATTCTTTCTCAGTGCATTCTTCATTGCATAGTACACCTCATTATTCCCCGCAGGGGCGTCTGCGTCAGCAGGCGTTTGGTGTGTTGCGACACCACGGACCCGAGCACATGAGGGTCGGACCCTCCCGCGTTTAACCGTGCGTGGCTTAGCCGTGTCCGGGGAAAAGGGGATCCTGGGGGTTGAGCCGAAGCCGGGTGTTTGGACCTTTAAGGCCCCTCGGCAGAGGCAACACACCCCTTTGGCCTCGGCTTCACGTAGACGGCACCCCCGGACTGACCCACCCGGGGGAAATCGGTAGTTGCCTTTTCCTGTCCTCCTCTTCAATCCTTCGTCTTTTTCTCTCACTTTGAATCTTTCCTGTCTCCTTCTCACTTCTGAACTTCTGATTTTCCAGGCAGCTAGGGTTAACCTTGTGTGAGATGGCCAACCTTGGTTATATCATATTTGGTTATAGTGGTTGTGTACAGCTGGCGTTGGCAGGTCTTGTTCATAACAACCCTGTCGCGTCCCCTTGTTGGGCTCCACGGTGGGCGGCTGGCACCGCTGCCGAAATCATTTTAATCTGTATGGCATCCTCATACCCCAAACTCCCTGATCGCCCTCTTTTTAAAAGAGGGCGCACCGATGAATCCCTGAACTTCATCGCAAAGACCACTGAAACTTTCCCACGTTTACCACGTGATTCATTGTGAAAACACTGACAAAAAAGCGATAAACATCTCACCCTTCTTAGTGTCAAAATGTCTCACTGAGGTCATTGGAAGTGGCTACAAAGCCACCAAGATGGCTAGTGGTGACCTTCTGATTGAAGTAAAAAGCAAAATGCAGTACGAGAAACTCACAAACCTGGTGGCATTTGGTGATAAAACCATATCTGTCAGCGCACACCGAACAATGAACACCGTCAAGGGTGTGGTTTCAGACAACGACCTCATGGATTTGACTGACGAAGAACTCCTGAATGGATGGAAAGAAGAAAACGTTATAAATGTACAACGCATAAAAATCAGGCGCGACAACAAAGAATTACCAACCAAACACATAGTACTTACATTTGGCTCTAGCACACTCCCGGATGCAATAGAAACAGGCTACCTCAAACTGCGTGTAAGACCTTACATTCCAAATCCACGACGCTGCTACAAATGTCAGAGGTTTGGCCATGCCTCTCAAAGCTGCCGAGGACAACTAACTTGTGCGAAATGCGCTACAAAAGATCACTCTGCTGATGAATGTACTGCTGAGGCCCATTGCGCGAACTGCGATGGCAACCACCCCGCATATTCCAGATCTTGCGCAGCCTGGAAGAAAGAAAAAGAGATAATCACTATCAAAGTCAAAGAGAACATCAGTTTCAGGGAAGCACGACAGCGTCTTTCACCTTCATTTTCAATGAAAACTTCTTTTGCCGAAGTGGTGCAACAGGGGGCAGCATCACGACGGACCCCGGCGGTCGCCCAAGGCACGCGCAGCGTACTGAGGGGACTGCCACCCGCCCCCATGGTGGGAGCAGCTAAGGCTGCCCTGCCCCTCTCGAAATCGGTCACACCCGAGGCCTCCACTAGCGCTGGCAGCAGCCATCGCAGCTCAGAGGCTAAGGAGGACCCATCGGCCTCCGGGCTGGTGAGGCCACAGCCTTCGTCCCTCGAGGCGAAGGCTACACGACGTACACATCGCTCGTTAGAGCGAGTGTCCAGCGCTTCGCAAGAGGCTATGGACACTACTCCAAGCAAAGTGGTGCAGCCAGCACCTAAAGAGCGGCCAAATTCTTTGGACCGCTCTAGAAAAGACAAAACCAAAATTACAGGGCCGCAAACGGCTCTGTAGGCTAAAACACGTTTCGTTTCGTACACACAGCACCAATTTAACTTCATTATGGACACGAAAATTATGCAGTGGAACGTAAGAGGCCTCCTTAGGAACCTCGACGATATCCAAGAACTTCTTTACCAACACAATCCGAAAGTGCTGTGTGTACAGGAAACGCACTTAAAATCAAAACATACGAACTTTCTCTGACAGTATGTTACGTTTCGTAAAGATCGCGATGATGCTATCGCATCATCAGGAGGCGTTGCCATTGTGATTCACAAAAACATAGCATGTCAACGTTTGCAGCTACAAACGCCCCTTGAAGCAGTGGCAGTTCGACTTGTTCTTCTAAACAAACTCATAACCATTTGCTCGCTTTACATACCCCCACATTACCACTTACACAAACATGAATTTCAGTCCTTTATAGACGAATTGCCAGAACCTTATCTTGTTCTTGGCGATCTCAATGCGCACAGTAGTCTGTGGGGCGACTCTCGTATCGATGCGCGAGGTCGTCTTGTTGAACAATTTCTTTTCTCCTCTGGCGCGTGTCTCCTGAATAAGAAGGAACCTACGTTTTACTGTATCGCAAACAGAACCTTTTCTTCTATTGACCTTAGCATAGCTTCCCCGTCTCTATTTTCTGAACTTAAATGGGAAGTTATCAAAAATCCTTACGGGAGCGATCATTTCCCAATACTACTTACAGCAACCAAAGTAAATGAGTCTTCACCACAAGCCCCTCGATGGAAGGTTGGTACAGCCGATTGGGAGAAATTTCGCACTCTTACCAGTAGCATCTCCTGGGCTGACATCCCTTCGTTAGGAATTGATGCTGCTGTTGAGTATTTCACTACCTTCATAATTGATGCCGCCTCTAAATCCATATCCGAAATAAGTGGTGTGGCTATGCAAACGCCGTGTCCCATGGTGGAACGACGAATGTAGGAACGCTCGTAAGAAACAGAACAAAGCGTGGGGGTTGTTACGTGATTCTCCTACTGCGGAGAATCTTATGAATTTTAAGAAGGTAAAGTCCGAAGGCAGGAGAACGCGCCGACAGGCCAGAAGAGAGAGCTGGCAGAAGTTTTTATCAGGTATAAACTCGTATACAGATGAATCCAAAGTCTGGAACAGGGTAAATAAGGTAAGAGGACGACAAACATATTCACTCCCTTTGGTAAGCACACAGGGCGACAGCTTGGAAGACCAAGCGAACCTCCTGGGCGCACATTTTCAACTAGTGTCCAGCTCATCGCACTATTCCGAACCCCGCAGGGGCGTCTGCGTAAGCAGGCGTTTGGTGTGTTGCGACACCACGGACCCGAGCACATGAGGGTTGGACCCTCCCGCGTGTAGCCGTGCGTGGCTTAGCCGTGTCTGGGGAAAGGGGGATCCTGGGGGTTGAGCTGATGCCGGGTGTTCGGACCTTTAAGGCCCCCCGGCGGAGGCAACACACCCCTTCGGCCTCTGCTTCACATAGACGGCACCCCTGGGCTGACCCACCCAGGGGAAATCGGCAGTTGCCTTTTCCTGTCCTCCTCTTAAATCTTCGTCTTTCTCTCTCACTTTCAATCTATCCTGTCTTCTTTTCACTTCCCTTTTACTTCCGTTTTCCCAGGCAGCTAGGGTTAACCTTGTGTGGATAGCCAGCCTTGGATACTCCATATTTGGTTATAGTAGTGGCGTACAGCTGGCGTTTGCAGGACCTGGCTTTTCCAGTTTCTGCAGCGTCCCCTCGTTGGGCTCCATGGTGGGTGGCTGGCGTCGCTGCCGAAAAATGCACCAATACTTATGGCTGAACCATTCCCCCCACTCCATGATCGCCGTCAGAAAAGAGGGCGCACCGAAGATGTTTTCCAATTTTTTGGACGCCAAACGCATAACTTCCCCCGCTTTCATGTTATTCATGCTCAAAAGTCGGATACATCAGTACGAACAATTTCACCTTTCCTTGTCTCAAAGTCTTTGACGGATATTTTTGGACCAGGCTATAAAGCATCCAGGATGGCAAGCGGGGATCTCCTCTTGGAGCTCCGTGATCTCAAACAGTACGAGAAACTTCCAAACCTAGTATCATTTGGAGATGCTCAAGTAACCGTAACCCAGCACCGTACCATGAATACCACCCGTGGCGTTGTATCAGATGATGACCTGTTGCAGCTGAGTGAGGCTGAACTCCTAGAGGGTTTCAGTGAGCAGAATGTAATCAATGTTAAACGAATTAAGATGAGGCGCGACGGCAAGGAAATCCAGACCAGGCACCTGATACTTACCTTTAACTCAAGTGTTCTGCCCGAATCCATCGAGGCCGGATACATCAAGCTACGGGTCAGACCCTATGTACCAAATCCTCTTCGTTGCTTCAAGTGCCAGCGTTTCGGCCACAGTTCTCAGAACTGCCGAGGCCGACAAACATGTGCTAAATGTAGTTCCGGTGACCATGCCTCTGAAACGTGCGAAAACACTCCACACTGTGTCAACTGTGATGGCGAGCATGCCGCATACTCGCGGTCATGCCCGTCTTGGAAGAAAGAGAAAGAAATAGTCACGATCAAAGTAAAAGAAAACATAACTTTCAAGGAGGCACGCAGGCGGGTATCGTACCTGCCAAAAACCAGCTTTGCCGAAGTGGCGCGTCAGGGGGCAGCGCCACATCGGCCCCCGGCGGCTGTCTGGCACACGCGCAGTGGGCCGGCGGCGACGCCATCCGCTCCCTCGGCGGGTGCAGCTAGCGCTGCTCTGCCAACTCACAAGAAGGGGCCATCGACCTCCGGGCTGGTGGCCTCGAGGGCCTCGTCTCTCGAGGCGAGGCCTTCTCGTCAAACCAACCGCTCGCAAGAGCGCGTGTCCAGCGCCTCGCAAGAGGCTATGGACACAACAACCAGCCAGACGGCGCCACTTGCGCCTAAGGAGCCGCGAGAGTCTCGCGATCGCTCCAAACAAGAAAAACACCGCATCACGGCGCCCGGAAAGGGCTCTGTGAAGTAATTCCTCTTTCTTAACACACAGCACAAAACCCACATTCAACATGGATACACAAATATTACAGTGGAATGTCCGAGGACTCCTCCACAATCTCGATGACATCAAAGAACTCCTACATAAGTATAATCCAAAGGTGCTGTGTGTCCAAGAAATACACCTCAAACACACGCAAACAGATTTTCTCCGACAATACGCCATTTTTCGTAAGGACCGCGATGACACAGTCGTGTCTTCCGGTGGTGTGGCTATTGTAGTCGACAGAGGTATTGCCTGCCGGGAACTAAAACTTCGTACGCCCCTAGAGGCAGTTGCTGTCCGAGGGGTGTTGTTCGACAAGCTGGTCACTGTCAGCTCTATATACATCCCTCCCAATTATCAACTACATAAAACCGAATTCCAAAACTACATAAATGAACTTCCGGAGCCATACATAGTTGTCGGAGATTTCAACGCACATAACACTTTGTGGGGAGACTCACGTTGCGATGCGAGAGGTCGCCTGATTGAAAATTTTCTGTTTTCTTCAGGCGCATCATTACTTAACAAGAAAGAGCCTACGTATTACAGCATTACACATAACACATATTCATCCATTGACTTAAGTATAGCATCGAGTACACTAATGCCATACCTGGAGTGGTCTGTTCTCAAGAACCCCTTTGGGAGCGACCACTTCCCAATTATGCTAGGCTTAACAGAACATGATAGATGCTCGCCACACGTTCCCCGATGGAAGGTTGACTCGGCTAACTGGGAACTTTTCCGACAAATAACATATTTAAGCCGTGATGACATTGCCTCTTTTAACATAGACGATGCTGTGGCATATATAACAGGTTTTATCATTGACGCTGCTGAAAGGTGCATACAACAAACTAATGGACTAGCTAATAAACGTCGCCTGCCTTGGTGGAATGATGAATGCCAGAAAGCACGTAAAAAGCAAAACAAAGCCTGGGGATTGTTTCGCAACTCCCCAACAGCTGAAAACCTGATAAATTTTAAACAAGCAAAGTCACAGGGCAGAAGAACGCGTCGACGTGCAAAGAGAGAGAGTTGGGAAAGGTACATTTCCAGTATAAATTCATACACCGACGAAACAAAAGTCTGGAATAGGGTAAATAAACTAATAGGCCGGGAGTCACATCCTCTACCCTTAGTAAGTAGCCAAGGTGATAGCCTGGAAGACCAGGCGGATTGTCTAGGTGAACACTTTCAATATGTATCAAGTGAATCGCATTATACAGACACTTTCCTGAAGTTTAAAGAACGCGAAGAGCGGCAGCCTCTTAACCGCAAGGGGTTCTTCGAGTGAGGCTTACAATCAACCATTTAGCTTAGCCGAACTTAAAGCATCTCTCGCTTGTTGTAACAACTCGGCGCCAGGTGGCGATCGTGTCATGTACGAAATGATTAGGTACTTACACCCCGAAACACTGACAACACTCCTGTCTCTTTTTAATGCCATGTGGGCGGCTGGCTGTATTCCGTCCTCATGGAAAGAAGCCATAGTCATACCGGTTCTTAAACAAGGCAAAGACCCGTCCTTAGCCAGCAGCTACAGGCCAATAGCTCTAACAAGCTGCCTGTGCAAGCTGTATGAAAAAATGATAAACCGGCGTTTAATCAGTTTCCTAGAAAATAACAAAATACTAGACCCCTTCCAGTGTGGATTCCGAGAAGGTAGGTCGACAATAGACCACCTTGTTCGCATCGAGGCAAACATCAGAGATGCGTTTATTCATAAACAGTTTTTACTTTCTGTATTTATAGATTTAGAGAAAGCGTACGACACGACATGGCGCTTCGGGATTCTGCGAGATCTCTCTGCGATGGGGGTCCGCGGTAATATGTTTAACACAGTCGAAAGCTACTTGTCTAACCGCACGTTTCGCGTAAGAGTGGGCAATGCTTTATCTAGAACATTCACCCAGGAGGCTGGCGTGCCGCAAGGGGGTGTGCTTAGTTGCACACTCTTCATTGTAAAAATGAACTCCCTGCATACAGTGATTCCACGCAGCATGTTTTATTCTGTGTATGTCGATGACGTACAGATAGGTTTCAAATCATGTAACATCGCTATCTGTGAACGACAGGTGCAGCTTGGATTACATAAATTGTCTAAATGGGCGGATGTAAATGGGTTCAAAATAAACGCACAGAAAAGTACATGCATACTCTTCTCAAACAAAAGAGGCGTGACACCGGTGACAAATCTCACGATCAATCGAGAGGAACTATCCATGAGCAGTGAACATAAATTTCTGGGCATAATTCTGGACTCTAAGCTTACCTTCATCCCCCATCTTAAATATCTGAAGACAAAGTGTCTGAAGACTATGAACCTTTTAAAAATTCTCTCGCACACAACATGGGGTAGTGATCGAAAATGCCTCCTAAACTTGTACAACAGTCTTGTCCGCTCACGCCTTGATTACGGAGCTATAATTTATAACTCTGCAACGCCAAGTGCATTAAAAATACTAGACCCCGTTCACCATTTAGGTATCCGCCTCGCAACCGGTGCTTTCCGAACAAGCCCGATCCAGAGCCTCTATGTAGAGTCGAACCAGTGGTCACTCCATCTGCAGCGATCATATAGCAGTTTCACGTATTTTCTGACAGTACAAGCAAACAATGAACATCCTTCTTATTCCACCATAAACGATATGACCACTGCTACACTCTTCCATAACCGACCTGCAGCGAGAAAACCGTTCTCATTACGTGTAAGGAATCTTAGTGAGCAAATGGGTGTTCCATTGCTTGAACATCGACCTATGCCTCCTGCTAAACTATTACCGCCGTGGCAGTGGCAGATCATAGAGTGTGACACATCGTTCGTAGAGGTCACGAAATACGCTCCAGAGGCACAGATTAAAATGCATTTCCTAGAGCTTCAATCCAAGTACTCGTGTACAGAGTTTTACACTGACGCTTCTAGATCACATGCCGGGGTTTCTTATGCAGCCGTCGGCCTATCTTTCTCCGAATGCGGTGTACTCCACCCACAAACAAGTATCTTTACGGCTGAGGCCTATGCACTATTGTCGGCTGTGAATCATATAACGAAAACAAAACTTCAAAAAACAGTTATATTTACAGACTCTCTAAGCGTTGTGAAAGCTCTGATGTCACTTTGCAAGCACAAAAATCCTGTACTCATTGAGCTCTATTCCGCCCTATGCAGAGCGTATGTAGCAAACCAGCATGTAATAATATGCTGGGTGCCGGGCCATAGAGGCATTGAGGGTAATGTGCAAGCAGACCAAATGGCCACATCAGCGACATCACACACTAGTAATCATACAGTAGCTGTTCCTGCAACAGACTTGAAACCTTTCTTGCGAAAGAAATTGCGAAGCCACTGGCAACGCTTGTGGGACGCTGAAACAAGTAATAAACTTCACATGATTAAACCACAGTTAGGTTTCCGGCCCTCAGCAACGAAAACACGACGAATTGACGTCATATTCTGCCGTCTTAGAATAGGACACACGTACAGGCACCCACAATTTTTGCTTACTGGTGATGAACCACCAACCTGTGGTAGATGTGGTGAGAGGCTGACCGTCCTCCACGTCCTGCTGGAATGTCGGGAAGCCGAACCGGAGAGAAGAAAACATTTTCCTGTGGCATACCGCTATCATATCCCTCTTCATCCCATGATGTTTATTGGTGAAGAACCACTTTTTAATGCCAATGCAATCCTTGGCTTTTTGAGCGATGTTGTGCTACATGTTATTAGTCCAATAAGTTCGTAGCGCATCCTCTCTCTAGAGGATGCCGCTGTGATAGTTTTTTTTTATAGCACATGCCTCCAGGCCCTTGTGGTTCAAGGGCTCTGTCTAGGCAGTTGTGCTTCTTGCCAATTAGTGCATCTTAAATATTTTAAATATCGTGTCATTCTTTCTCAATGCATTCTTCATTGCATAGTACACCTCATTTAGTCATTGCCATGATTTTAGTACATGTATATTTTACGCACTTTACAGCGATTATTTTTAGGCCCCTTTACAGCCACGCCTCATCTATTTCTCAGAATTCATCACTCCACTGCAAACTCACAAACACTGGCATGGCGCTCTTTGGCCATACTTGGCCCTTGCGCCATTAAACACCATACATCAACTATTCCGAAACGTTTAAACGGTACAAAGCCAGAATAGAAGGACAGAAGCTGGAACGAAAATGCAAAAAACATGAGCCATATAACGAGCCATTAAGATTAGCTGAGCTACAGGCATCACTAAACTGCTGCAATAATTCTGCTCCAGGAGCTGACCGTGTAATATATGAAATGCTGAAGCACCTTCCCCATGAAACACAGAAAACCCTCCTTTCCCTCTACAACACTGTATGGTCTTCCGGTGAAATCCCGTCTGCCTGGAAAGAGGCCATAGTGATCCCTATCCTGAAACAGGGCAAGGATCCATCGTCTGTTTCGAGTTACCGGCCTATAGCACTAACTAGCTGTCTCTGCAAAGTCTTCGAAAAAATGATAAACCGTCGCCTACTACATTTCCTAGAATCAAACAAACTACTTGACCCATACCAGTGCGGTTTTCGCGAGGGTCGATCCACCACTGACCATTTGATACGTATTGAGGCGCAGATACGCGAAGCTTTTGTTCACAAACAGTTCTTTCTGACAGTATTCCTAGACATGGAAAAGGCCTACGACACCACATGGCGGTTTGGGATACTGAGAGACCTCTCCCACTTTGGTATACGTGGTAATATGCTAAATGTGATTGAAAGTTATCTGCTGAATCGCACATTCCGTGTTCGAGTTGGCAATGCTTTATCACGACCTTTTGTGCAGGAAACCGGAGTGCCGCGGGGTGGGGTGCTCAGTTGCACTCTCTTTATTATAAAAATGAATTCCTTGCGTCTATGCATCCCACGCAACATGTTCTATTCAACGTACGTCGATGATGTACAGATTGGATTTAAATCGTGCAACCTTGCCATCTGTGAGCGGCAGGTTCAGCTTGGTCTGAACAAGGTGGCTAAATGGGCAGACGAGAATGGGTTCTGCCTAAATCCACAAAAGAGCACCTGCGTCCTTTTTTCTCGAAAGAGAGGACTGTACCCCGACCCCGACATTCACCTGCAAGGACAGAGTCTACCTGTAAAAACGGAACATAAATTCTTAGGCATAATTCTTGACACAAAGCTGACATTCATACCACACCTAAAATATTCCCCGCAGGGGCGTCTGCGTAAGCAGGCGTTTGGTGCGTTGCGACACCACGTACCCGAGCACATGAGGGTTGGACCCTCCCGCGTGTAGCCGTGCGCGGCTTAGCCGTGTCCGGGGAAAAGGGGATCCTGGGGGTTGAGCCGATGCCGGGTGTTTGGACCTTTACGGCCCCTCGACGGAGGCAACACACCTCTTTGGCCTCTGCTTCACGTAGACGGCACCCCCGGACTGACCCACCCGGGGGAAACCGGTGGTCGCCTTTTCCTG
This sequence comes from Dermacentor silvarum, assembly GCF_013339745.2. Lineage (NCBI taxonomy): Eukaryota > Metazoa > Arthropoda > Arachnida > Ixodida > Ixodidae > Dermacentor > Dermacentor silvarum. The sequence continues at coordinate 26,519 of NW_023606506.1, forward strand.
TCCCCCTCTCCAACCTTTTGCTTTCCTATCTCCTTTCTTTTACTCTCCTATCATCTCTTCTCTTCCGTCCCTTCCTAATTTTCACAGGCGGCTTGGGTTAACCTTGTGTATGTGCCCTCCCTTGGGTATAATATATTAGGTTATAGTGGCAATGTACGGTTGGCGCCTGCAGCCTTACGCGCTAAGTGCTGCAGCGTCCCCTAGTTGGGCTCCGTGGTGGGTGGCCGCCATTGCCGCCGAAATAAACCAAACCATTATGGGAACGCCTGCATTTCCCCGTTTACTTGATCGTCACCCTCACAAGAGGGGACGCACCGAAGAACTATTAAGCTTATTCAGACCAAGAGAAATTTTCCCCCGTTACCAAGTAGTTCACAGTGAGAAGACCGAAAAACCAGCAAGAACCGTATCCCCTTTTCTAGTCGCAAAAGGCTTGACTGACGCCCTTGGCCCAGGTTACAAAGTCACCAAAATGGCGAGCGGGGACCTCCTCCTTGAGATCCGTGATAAAGAGCAGCACAATAAACTCAACAAGCTTGTGGCATTTGGAGACATTCCTGTTACCGTTTCACCTCACCGTTCTATGAATACAGCACGCGGCGTAGTTTCTGATGCAGATCTCATTGACTTGTCCGAAACCGAACTATTGGAGGGCTGGAAAGAGCAAAATGTAACCAACGTACAGCGTATCATTATCCGACGAGACAATAAAGAAATTCCTACAAAACACCTGATCCTGACCTTTGCCACTTGCGATCTGCCACAAACAATAGAAACCGGATACACTAAGATAGCTGTCAGACCATACATTCCTAATCCCAGAAGATGCTTCCAATGTCAAAGATTTGGCCACGGCTCGCAGAGCTGCCGTGGCAGATTGACATGTGCGAAATGTGGAACCCAAGGTCATGCCTCAGACAACTGTGAAGCGACACCTCACTGTGTAAACTGTGATGGTGAGCATCCAGCTTACTCCCGGTCTTGTCCGAACTGGAAAAAAGAAAAAGAAATCATCACTCTCAAAGTCCGTGAAAACATATCGTTTAAGGAAGCACGCAAAAGGTGCTCACCATTCCACACGACCACTTACGCTGATGCGGCGCGTCAAGGGGCAGCGTCGCAGCGGCTATTGCCATCTGCCCAGCCCGCGCGCAGCGAGCTGTCGCTTGTGGCTCCTGCCCCTAGGGTGGAAGTAGCGAAGTCTACTCCACCCAACCAGCAAACAGGCCCGGTTACCCTAGGGTTGCCGGCACCACAACAGCCCTCGGTAGCAGCCTGCGCTACGCGTAACGAACCTGCAGGCCCGCCAGCAGCTCCCACGGTGGGTGCAGTCAAGGCTGCCTCACCCTCACGGGCCCCTGCTGGCGCTGGCAACAGCCGGCGCAGCTCAGGCCCAAAGGCAACCCCATCGACCTCCGGGATGATGGGCGCAAATGTCTCGTCCTTCGCGGCGAGACTTTCTCGTGAAACTTCTCGCTCGCAAGAGCGCGTGTCCGGCGCCTCACAAGAGGCAATGGACACCACACCCATCCTGACGGCGCACCAAGCGCCTAAGGAGCGGCGAGGTTCGCTCGACCGCTTCAGAAAGGACAAATCCCGCGTTACAGGGCCTGGAAAGGGCTCTGTAATCTAAGGCAACACTTCCTTTTTTAGTACACACAGCACCAATTTACTTTCATTATGGATACACAAATCATTCAATGGAACGTCAGAGGCCTTCTTAGGAACCTCGACGATGTCCAAGAACTTCTTTACCAACACAATCCAAAAGTGCTGTGTGTACAGGAAACGCACTTAAAATCGAAACCTACAAATTTTCTCCGACAGTATGTTACGTTTCGTAAAGATCGCGATGATGCTCTCGCATCATCAGGCGGTGTTGCCATTATAATTCACAAAAGCATAGCATGTCAACATTTGCAGCTACAAACGCCCCTCGAAGCAGTGGCAGTTCGACTTGTGCTTCTGAACAAACTCATCACCATTTGCTCGCTTTACATTCCCCCACATTACCACTTACACAAACATGAATTTCAGTCCCTTATAGACGAATTGCCAGAACCTTATCTTGTTCTTGGCGATTTCAATGCGCACAGCAGTCTGTGGGGCGACTCTCGTATCGATGCGCGAGGTCGTCTTGTTGAAGAATTTCTTTTCTCGTCTGGTGCGTGCCTCCTGAATAAGAAGGAACCTACATTTTACTGTATTGCAAACAGAACCTTCTCTTCTATTGACCTTAGCATAGCTTCCCCGTGTCTATTTCCTGAACTTGAATGGGAAGTTACCAAAAATCCGTACGGGAGCGATCACTTCCCAATACTACTGAGAACAACCACAGAAAATAAGTCTCCACCACAAGCCCCTCGATGGAAGGTTGATACAGCAGATTGGGAGAAATTTCAAACTCTTACTAGCAATATCTCCTGGGCTGACATGTCTTCGTTAGGAATTGATGCTGCTGTAGAGTATTTCACTGCCTTCGTAATTGATGCCGCTTCTAAATGCATATCCGAAATAAGTGGTGTGGCATGCAAACGCCGTGTCCCATGGTGGAACGACGAATGTAGAAACGCTCGTAGGAAACAGAACAAAGCGTGGGGTTTGCTACGTGATTCACCTACTGCGGAGAATCTTATCAACTTTAAGAAGATAAAGTCACAAGGCAGGAGAACGCGCCGACAGGCCAGAAGAGAGAGTTGGCAGAAGTTTTTATCAGGTATACACTCGTACACAGATGAGGCCAAAGTATGGAACAGGGTTAACAAGGTGAGAGGACGCCAAACATATTCACTCCCTTTGGTAAATACACAGGGCGACAGCTTGGAAGACCAAGCGAACCACCTGGGTGCACATTTTGAACATGTGTCGAGTTCATCGCACTATTCTCCGGAATTCACAAAATACAAAGCAGCAATAGAAAAACAAAAACTGGACCGAAAGAGCACCGGGAACGAGCCATATAATTTACCTTTCTCTTTAGCAGAGCTTCATGCATCACTCGCCTGTTGCAACCAATCTGCCCCAGGCTCTGACCGCATATTATATGAAATGTTGAAGAACCTACCCTCTGAAACGAAGAAAACCCTTGTCTGTCTGTATAACTCTATATGGACCTCCGGCGAGATCCCCTCTGCCTGGAAAGAGGCCATAGTGATCCCTATCCTGAAGCAGGGGAAGGATCCATCCTCTGTATCGAGTTATCGGCCCATAGCGCTAACAAGCTGTCTCTGCAAAGTCTTTGAAAAAATGATAAACCGTCGCCTATTACATTTCCTAGAATCAAACAGACTGCTTGATCCATACCAGTGTGGTTTTCGCGAGCGTCGATCCACCACTGACCACTTGATACGTATTGAGGCGCAGATACGCGAAGCTTTTGTTCACAAACAGTTCTTCTTGTCTGTATTTTTAGACATAGAAAAGGCCTACGACACCACATGGCGGTTTGGCATACTGAGAGACCTCTCCCACTTTGGTATACGTGGTAATATGTTAAATGTGATTGAGAGTTATCTGCTGAATCGCACATTCCGTGTTCGAGTTGGCAATGTTTTATCACGACCTTTTGTGCAGGAAACTGGTGTACCCCAAGGAGGCGTGCTCAGTTGCACACTCTTTATCGTTAAAATGAACACGCTTCGTGCTTCTTTACCACCAGCTATCTTTTATTCCATCTACGTGGACGACGTACAGATAGGCTTCAAGTCCTGTAACCTCGCAGTGTGCGAGAGACAGGTACAGCAGGGGCTCAACAAAGTGTCTAAGTGGGCAGAGGAAAACGGGTTCAAAGTAAACCCCCACAAAAGTTCTTGTGTTCTTTTCACCAGGAAGAAAGGTCTTGTTGCAGATCCAACTATCGAAATGTATGAACAACAAATACCTGTGAACAAAGAACACAAATTTTTAGGCATCATACTTGACTCTAAGCTTACTTTCATTAGCCACATAAAACATCTAAAGGCGAAATGCCTAAAAACAATGAACTTACTGAAAATTTTATCTCACACATCCTGGGGCACCGACAGGAAGTGTTTAATGAACCTTCACAAGAGCCTCATTCGGTCACGATTGGACTATGGTGCCGTAGTATATCACTCTGCCGCCCCGAGCGCGCTAAAAATGCTAGACCCCGTCCACCATCTAGGTATCCGCCTGGCCACTGGCGCATTCAGAACAAGCCCCGTTGAAAGTTTATACGTAGAATCCAATGAGTGGTCACTCCATTTCCAGAGAACATACATCAGCTTCACCTATTTTCTCAAAGTACACTCCGATAGTGAACATCCTTGTTCTGCAACAATTAATGATTTCAAGTGTGCAACGCTTTTCTATAATCGACCCTCTATGAGGCGGCCTTTCTCATTGCGTGTAAGAGAACTTAGCGAAGAGATGGATATCCCACTTCTAGAACATCGCCTAATGCCTCCAGCTAAGCTTTCACCGCCCTGGGAGTGGCAGGTGATAGAATGTGATCTATCCTTTGTAGAGGTCACAAAGCACGCTCCCGAGCTCGAAATTTCAATGCATTTCCGCGAACTTCAATCGAAGTACTCGTGCTCGGAATTCTATACCGACGCATCCAAGTCCCATGCTGGCGTATCTTATGCAGCTGTTGGCCCCTCCTTTTCTAAATCTGATGTATTGAACCCCCTAACAAGTATCTTCACAGCAGAAGCATACGCAGTACTGTCTGCGGTGAAACATATCAAGAAATTAAAACTAGAAAAAGCAATAATATTCACAGACTCGTTAAGTCTTGTAAAAGCACTAACATCTTTACAACAGCATAAAAATCCTGTTTTTATTGAGCTTTACTCACTCTTGTGCAACATTTACCAATCTCATAGACATGTAATAATATGCTGGGTGCCTGGCCATAGAGGCATCGAGGGCAATGTGCTCGCAGACCAGTTGGCCAAAATAACTACATCACAAGCTATTAATCCTGCTGCTGCTATTCCCTCCACAGATCTGAAGCCTTTTTTGCGAAGGAAACTGCGAGGCCACTGGCAGCGTCTGTGGGACGCTGAAACAACTAATAAGCTCCACTTGATTAAGCCACAGTTAGGTTTCTGGCCCTGTACAACTAAAACACGACGTACTGATGTCCTATTCTGTCGTCTCAGAATAGGACACACATATGGTACTCACAATTTTCTATTGAATGGAAATGATCCTCCAACATGTGGTAGATGTGGCGACAGGCTCACCGTCCTCCACGTCCTCTTGGAGTGTCGGGAAGCCGAAAGAGAAAGAAAGAAACATTTTCCTCTCGCATATCAGTATTGTGTTCCTCTGCATCCCGCTATGTTTCTCGGTAAAGAACCACTTTTCAGCACCAACGCAGTCCTTGCTTTCTTGAAAGATGTTGTGCTACATGTTACTAGCCCAATAAGTTCGTAGTGCATCCTCTCTCTAGAGGATGTTGCTGCGATAGTTTTTTAACTGCACATGCCTCCAGGCCCTTGTGTTTCAAGGGCTCTGTTTAGGCACTTGTGCCTCTGGCCAATTCTTGTATCTTTAATTATTTGTAACTCGTATCATTCTTTCGCAATGCATTGCTCATGTCCATAGTACACATAATCACTCATTGCATAATCTTATTACTTATAGATTTTACGCACTTTACAGCGACTGATTTTAGGCCCCTTTACAGCCATGCCACATCTAATGTTCATATAATTCCCTATTCATCTACCACTAACAAGCCATTACCATCGTCTTGGCGCGAACTAATACTGTCATGGCGCTCTTTGGCCATACCTGGCCCTTGCGCCACTAAACTCCAACAATCATCAATCATCATCACACCTAAAATATCTAAAAAACAAGTGCATGAAAACAATGAATATTTTAAAAGTGTTGTCACACACTACATGGGGTAGCGACAAAAAATGTCTCTTAAACGTGTATAAAAGCCTCATACGAACACGCCTAGACTACGGGGCCATAATTTATCAGTCAGCCACCCCAACCGCGTTGAAGATGCTGGACCCCATCCACCATCTAGGTATTCGCTTGTCTACAGGTGCCTTTAGGACAAGCCCTGTAGAAAGCCTTTACGTGGAATCCAATGAGTGGTCCCTCCACTTGCAGAGGACCTACACAGCTTTCATATATTTCCTTAGAGTGAACGCAAACAGTGAACATCCTTCATATTCCACCGTAAATGATTTGTCCAGCTCCCACCTCTTTCATAACCGCCCTGCAGTAAGAGAGCCCTTCTCGTTGCGTGTGAGAAGTCTGGCTGAGGACATGGATGTCCCACTTTTTGAGCATCGTCTAATGACACCCACTATACAGGTCGCACCGTGGCAGTGGCAGATTGTAGAGTGTGATTTGTCCTTTTTACATGTTACGAAGCACGCCCCCGCTGCACACATTCGAATGCACTTCCTTGAACTGCAGCATAAATACTCCTGTCCGGAATTTTACACCGATGCATCAAAGTCTCATGCTGGCGTCTCTTATGCAGCGGTTGGCCCATCTTTTTCAGATGCCGACGCCCTGCACCCACAAACGAGCATTTTTACAGCAGAGGCTTATGCAATACTGTCGGCTCTTAAACATATCAAGGACTCGAAAATACCCAAAGCAATCATCTACACAGACTCGCTGAGCGTAGTAAAAGCTTTAAAATCTCTTAAAAGGCACAAAAATCCCATAATAGTATCGCTTTATTCATTCATATGTAGTATTTATGCATCTGGGCAGCATGTTGTGGTGTCCCCGCAGGGGCGTCTGCGCAAGCAGGCGTTTGGTGAGTTGCGCCACCACGTACCCGAGCACACGAGGGTTGGACCCTCCCGCGTCTGACCGTGCGCGGCTTAGCCGTGTCCGGGGAAAAGGGGATCCTGGGGGTTGAGCCGACGCTGAGTGTTTGGACCTTTAAGGCCCCTCAGCGGAGGCAACACACCTCTTTGGCCTCGGCTTCACGTAGACGGCACCCCCGGACTGACCCACCCGGGGGAAATCGGTAGTTGCCTTTTCCTGTCTCTCTCTCCCTCCAACCTTCGTCTTTCTCTCTCACTTTCCATCTCTCCTGTCTTCTCGTCCCTTCGTTTTACTTCCAATCTTCCAGGCAGCAAGGGTTAACCTGGTGTAGTTTATCCATCCTTGGATCTATTATATTAGGTTATAGTGGCTATGTACAGCTGGCGTCTGCATCTCCTTCGGGTCTTGTAGCGTCCCCTTGTTGGGCTCGGTGGTGGGCGGCTGGCATAGTTACCGAAATCATTATTACCTTATGGCTTTATCGTCATTCCCCCGACTCCCTGATCGCTCTCACAAACGAGGGCGCACCGAAGACATTTTTCAATTTTATGGCAACCGAACAAAGAACTTTCCACGCTTTCACGTCATCCACTCTAATAAACTTGAAAAGACGGTGAGAATGATCTCACCCTTCGTCGTCTCGAAATCTCTAACCGAAGTTTTCGGCCTGGGTTACAAAGCATCGAAAATGGCCAGTGGTGATCTGCTACTCGAGCTCCGTGATCAGAAGCAATATGAAAAACTGCCAAACCTAGTGTCCTTTGGGGATGTTCCAGTAACAGCAACCCCACACCGTACCATGAATACCACCCGCGGCGTCGTATCCGATGGTGATTTGTTGGAGCTATCTGAGGCTGAACTCCTGGAGGGCTGGAGTGATCAGAACGTCATCAGTGTCAAAAGAATTAAGATGAGGCGAGATGGAAAAGAAATTCAGACCAAACACCTAATACTTACTTTCGACTCAAGTGTCTTGCCTGAGTCCATCGAGACCGGGTACCTCAAGATTCGAGTTAGACCATATGTGCCAAATCCTCTCAGATGCTTCAAGTGCCAAAGGTTCGGTCACAGTTCGCAGAACTGTCGAGGCCGGCCGACTTGTGCCAAGTGTAGTGACAATGAACATTCCTCTGAAACATGCCAGAACACTCCACACTGCGTCAACTGTGATGGCGAGCATGCCGCATACTCGCGGTCGTGCCCGTCTTGGAAAAAAGAAAAAGAAATTGTGACAATCAAAGTAAAAGAAAATATCTCATTCAAGGAGGCACGCAGGCGGGTATCATACCTACCGAAGAGCAGCTTTGCCGAAGTGGCGCGTCAGGGGGCAGCGTCGCAACGGCTTCCGGCGGCTGTCCGACCCACACACAGTGAGCCGGCAGTGACGCCATCCGCCCCCTCGGCGGCTGCAGCTAGCGCTGCTCCGCCAAGTAAGAAGGGGCCATCGACCTCCGGGCTGGTGGCCTCCAGGGCCTCGTCCCTCGAGGCGAGGCCTTCGCGCCAAACCAACCGCTCGCAAGAGCGCGTGTCCAGCGCCTCGCAAGAGGCTATGGACACAACAACCAGCCAGACGGCGCCACTTGCGCCTAAGGAGCCGCGAGAGTCTCGCGATCGCTCCAAACAAGAAAAACAGCGCATCACGGGGCCCGGAAAGGGCTCTGTGAGCTAATCTTTTCTTTCCACACACAGTACACAACTCTATCAAAATGGATACACAAATTATACAGTGGAATGTGAGAGGTTTTCTCCACAATCTTGATGACATAACAGAACTCTTATGCAAACTTAACCCAAAGGTACTGTGTGCACAGGAAACACATTTAAAAGGTACACAGACAAATTTTCTCAGGTCATATGCTATTTTTCGCAAAGACCGTGACGAGGCTAACACCTCATCCGGTGGTGTAGCTATAGTTGTCGACAAGACTGTTGCTTGCCAACACTTGCCCCTTCAGACTTGCCTCGAGGCAGTTGCAGTGCGAGCAATTCTTTTTAACCAATTGGTTGCCGTCTCTTCCATCTACATACCTCCGAATTATCACCTGAGCAAAACAGAATTCTATGGCCTTATTAAACAACTTCCTGAACCCTTTCTTATCGTCGGTGACTTTAATGCTCATAACACTCTCTGGGGAGACTCCCGGACTGATTTGAGGGGTCGAATTATCGAAAGCTTTCTTGTGACTTCTGGTGTATGCCTATTTAATAAGAAGGCACCTACTTACTACAATATTGCGCATAATTCATATTCATCGATAGATTTAGCACTTGGATCTTCTACACTTCTTCCTTACTTAGAATGGCATGTAATACAAAATCCGTTTGGGAGTGACCACTTCCCGGTTACTCTTAACCTACTAACACAACACGACATTCCACCACATGTCCCCCGTTGAAAACTTAACTCGGCTGATTGGAAGCATTTTAAAGAATCTACCTACTTATCACAAGATTTTATACGCGATTTTAGCATAGATGATGCAGTAGCATATTTTACTGCTTTTATTATTGGTGCAGCTGAAAAGTTCATTCCACAAACAAACGGCCAATCATGTAAGAGACGTGTTCCTTGGTGGAATGAAGACTGTAGAGATGCACGAAAGAGGCAAAATAAGGCATGGGGTAGACTGCGCCGATATCCAACGGCGGAAAATCTCATTGCATTTAAACATATAAAGTCACAAGGAAGGCGCACGAGACGGCAGGCTAGGAGAGCAAGCTGGGAGAGGTTTCTCTCAGGCATCAATTCCTACACCCAGGAGGCTAAAGTATGGAATGGGCTGAGAAGGCTAAAAGGGCAGCAGACCTACCAATTACCTTTAGTCGATGACCAAGGGCATACCTTGGAAGACCAGGCCAATGCCCTTGGCTTACACTTCGAGCGTGTATCAAGCTCCCTAAACTACTCAGAATCATTCCTTAAATACAAGAAAGTAGCAGAACGTAAGCCAATAGACCGTAAATGCACACCAAATCTTCCGTACAACTGTCCATTTAATATTGCCGAGCTTACAGCTGCCTTGACCACATGTATGAGCTCCGCACCAGGATTTGACAGAATCATGTATGAAATGATCAAAAACCTACACACCGACACACAGATGACACTTCTGGCACTTTTCAACTCTATCTGGGCTGCCGGATATCTCCCATCCTCATGGAAAGAATCTATTGTAGTCCCGGTCTTGAAACAGGGTAAAGACCCATCCGACGTTTCAAGTTACCGTCCAATAGCCCTCACAAGTTGCTTATGCAAACTTTTCGAGAAAATAATAAACCGTCGTATTTTACATTTCCTTGAATCGAAGAAAATTCTTGACCCCTATCAATGTGGCTTCAGAGAGGGTCGGTCGACTGCTGACCATCTCGTGCGCATTGAGGCAAACATTCGAGACGCCTATGTCCATAAGCAGTTCTTTCTTTCTGTTTTCCTAGACATGGAAAAGGCATATGACACAACCTGGCGATATGGGATTTTGCGAGACCTATCGGAAATGGGTGTTCGAGGCAATATGCTTAATGTAATTGAAAGTTACTTATCACACCGTACTTTTCGTGTTAGGGTTGGCAATGCTCTATCCAGGCCATTTACACAAGAAACTGGGGTGCCGCAAGGTGGGGTACTAAGCTGTACCCTTTTTATCGTCAAAATGAATTCCTTGAGCTTATCTATACCACAGGGTATGTTTTATTCGGTATACGTAGATGACGTGCAGTTAGGTTTCAAGTCATGCAACCTTGCAATTTGTGAGCGGCATGTCCAGCTCGGCTTGAACAAAGTGTGTAAATGGGCAGATGAAAATGGCTTTAAACTCAATCCCCTTAAAAGCTCTTGTGTCCTTTTCACACAAAAAAGAGGCCTATTTGCAGAGCCCAATGTAGAACTACACAGACAACACATACCAGTTTCCACACAACATAAATTTTTAGGCGTCATATTAGACTCAAAACTCACCTTCATTCCACACATAAAGTGCCTCAAAGAGAAATGCCTAAAAACAATGAACCTGCTCAAAATTTTGTCACATACAACATGGGGCAGTGACAAGAAGTGCCTGATGAACGTGTACAAAAGTCTAATACGTACACGCTTAGACTATGGGGCCATAGCATATCAATCTGCCAGTCCAAGCGCCTTGAAGATGCTTGACCCTGTTCATCATCTAGGTATCCGCCTGGCGACCGGTGCCTTCAGGACAAGTCCTGTAGAGAGCCTCTACGTAGAGTCTAATGAATGGTCACTGCATCTCCAAAGGTCGTACACTAGTTTCATGTATTTTCTGAAAACACATGCGAACAATGAACACCCAACTTATTTAACAATAAATGATATGACCAGTGCCACCCTTTTCCACAACCGACCTGCAATGAAACGGCCTTTTTCTCTGCGCGTGAGGAATCTCAGTAATGAAATGAGTGTCCCACTCCTTGAACATAACTTAATGGCCCCAACAAAGCTATTACCGCCGTGGCAGTGGCGGCAGATAGATTGTGACTTGTCTTTTGCAGAAGTCACAAAACATGCCCCCGACGCACACATCCGAATGCACTTCCTAGAAATTCAGGCAAAATACTCTTGCCCAGAATTCTACACGGACGCCTCAAAGTCGCATGCCGGTGTCTGTAGTGCAGCGGTGGGTCCATCGTTTGCGGAATCCGTCGCTCTACACCCAGAAACAAGTATTTTTACAGCTGAGGCTTATGCGCTCCTCTTGGCTGTAAAGTACATCGATAATACACAGATTCGCAACGCAGTCATCTATACTGACTCTTTAAGTGTAGTTAAAGCCCTATCGTCGTCACATAAACATAAAAACCCCATAATTGCAGAACTTTACTCGGCTCTATGCAAGGCTTACTCTTCTCAACATATCACAATATGCTGGGTCCCTGGGCATAGAGGCATTGAAGGCAACACGCTTGCCGACAAAATGGCCACATCCTCAGAACCAAGTGCTAACACTCCCATCGCTATCCCTGCCATAGACTTGAAACCATTTCTGCGGAAAAAACTGAGGTGCTATTGGCAACGTTTGTGGGACACAAAGCATTCAAACAAGCTTCATCTAATAAAACCTTATTTAGGAAGCTGGCCACCTACAACAAAAACACGACGAACAGAGGTCACTCTCTGTCGACTTCGAATAGGCCACACGTATGGCACACATTCTTATCTTTTAACAAACAGTGATCCCCCTGCCTGTGGGAAATGTGGCGAAACGCTAACTGTGCTCCATGTCCTGCTTGAATGCCGGGAGGTAGAAGAGCAAAGAAAAAAGTTCTTTCCATTAGCATACAGAAGACATATTCCACTACACCCGGCATTATTCCTTGGCAAAGACCCACTCTTTGACACAAAATCATTGCTAGGCTTTTTAAACGATATACGCATACTAAATGTTTTACACCCATGTGACCCGTAGCACGGCCTCGCTATAGAGGCCTATGTTGCGGCATTAGTATGTATAGCACACGCCTCCAGGCCCTTGCGCACAAGGGTCCTGGTGAGGCAGTAGTGCTGCTTGCAAATAACCAATAACTGAGTCTTTTAAACATGTCATTTATATACATAGCACATCTCACAATAGTCATTGTCATAGTTTTATTCCGAGTACATGCTTTACGCATCTATACAGCGACCAGTTTTAGGCCCATATACAGCCGTGATACATCTACTCAGCGCTAATCATCCATCGATCACTCTTTACCATTTCTTGGCGCTCTTTGGCCATACTTGGCCCTTGCGCCAGTAAACACTATACATCATCATCATCATGTTGTGGTGTGCTGGGTGCCAGGACACCGAGACATCGAGGGAAATGTACTGGCAGACCAGCTTGCCACATCCGTCGAGGCAAAAGCTGGCAACACATCTATGCCCGTCCCTGTTCATGATATGAAGCCATATCTACGCAAGAGACTTCGAGTCCATTGGCAGCGTTTGTGGGACGGCCAGACTCATAACAAGCTCCATTTAATTAAGCCCCATTTAGGAAACTGGCCATCGACCACGAAATCTAGAAGAAATGATGTCCTATTCTGTAGGCTCAGAATAGGACACACTTACAGCACGCATAATTACCTGCTGTCTGGAGGCGAACCCCCAACCTGTACTAGATGCGGGGAAGCACTTACTGTACTTCACATCCTAGTACAGTGTCCATTAATAGAACCTGAAAGAAAGAAACACTTTGTTCAAGCCTATAGAGAGAACATACCCCTTCACCCAGCGATGTTTTTAGCTAATGACCCGGTATTTCAGCACGACTCAGTTTTAGCCTTTTTAAACGACATCGACATTTTGCAAGTTCTTCGCCCGAGAGACTCGTAGCAGGGTCCTCTTTCAGAGGACGCTGCTGCGACAGCATTTTGAAATGCACTCTCCTCCAGGCTCTTGCTTCTAAGGGTCTCTGTGAGGCAGTAGTGCCTTGTATCGCTCACAGATTTTTTTATACCATATTCATTGCGCCCTATCACATCATTGTCATGATCTTATTAATTTTGTATTTTACGCACCTTTAGTGCGCAGGATTTTAGGCCCCTTTACAGCCACCCTACACCTACCCACTGTCATTGATCATACCATTGCTCACTCAGTACACCACGTCTTGGCGCTCTTTGGCCATAGCTGGCCCTTGCGCCAGAAAACAACATATATCATCATCATCACCTCATTATTCATTGCCATGATTTTAGTACATATATATTTTACGCACTTTACAGCGATTATTTTTAGGCCCCTTTACAGCCCCGTCACATCTACTTCTCAGAATTCATCGCTCCATTGCACACTCACAAACACTGGCATGGCGCTCTTTGGCCATAACTGGCCCTTGCGCCACAAAACACCACACATCATCTTCATACTTCAAGGGCTTAACAATAACAAAAGCTTCCGCTTGGTTTGTGCAAATTATGTTCTCTATAATTGCATATGTACTGTCAAGAAGCTCTACTACAGAACTATTAGTTCTTTTTCCTGAAGCATACTCTCTGCCAATGAAAACACCTCCCTTAAGCATTCGGGAATACTGCACACTGTTTGCAAGTTCACTTGCACCTTTAGGCAGCCACCTTGAAGCAGAGAATGGAACACCCCTTCCAAACAAGCGAATATCTCCTATCACTTTGAGAGTTTTCTGGGTTTCCTTGGCGTCCAGCGAGTTGCAGTAACCAAGAACTCTTGGTTCAGTAGCTGTGGCCAATAGAACCTCAATAGTTTCCTCCATTTGCAGCATACGACAGATCTGGTGTGGGATCCCATTCGCTGCCTTTACTGCCTTCTTTAGCCAACCGTTACCCGCTTCAAATGGAAATCCACAATGTTCCCAGAGAGGGCCCCACTGGCGCACACTCTTCCCAATATGAGTTAGTTGGTGCATGTTAAAGCTCATGCAACGTTTACCATACAACAGCTCAGCTCGAACATGAAACTCTAGTAAGAGTTCCTCACAAACAGTAAGCTGTGATGATGTGATTTCTTTCTGCAGCATTATATGCAATGCCTCCACCAGGCAGGCCCAATGTTGTACACATGAGCGATCAGCTATACCCTCTAAAACAGGCAAACTATAATACAGGAGCCAATTCTCCTATTCCTTTGCTTTCCAAAATTTTCTTTCTCTTGTTGGTCTTGGCATCCTTTTCACATCTGCTGGAGGAGTGATCGCCATTACTCTTGTGTCAATGACACCTTGCTGTGGTCCTATATAAAACTTGCAGTTAGTATCATTCAACCACAGTTCCATGAACTGCCTTGCAACCCCAAGCAATATGCAATGCATATAGTCGGGGACGAACCCCCACACTATATTGAAGTGCTCCAACCTGAGCAGTGGCGACACAGTTCTGACACCATTTACAGGCCTGCCTCCAGCAACAGCTTGTTCCATATCCTGTATCATTTGTAGCTCTGTTCTTTCCTGTACTGTTTGTTGTACTGGATACTTTGTGGAATTTAAAACTCTTTCGTCTTTTTGAAGGCACCAATTGCATCCGTGATAGGCATTAAACTGCATTATACCCTGCATAGGTGCCCTGGCAACTGCATCTACAGCGCGACAAATGCAGAGGGCCTTGAAAGTTTTTGCACGGCCATGGTGCTCAAGATTGAATCCTTTCTCTGAAAGATTGTTTACAGCATCAACAAATGCGTCCTGAAAGAGCACCATGTCAGGCTTTTTCGCCAAACCACCAGGCAGCTAAAATCACTTTTTGCATTCTTTGTGTGGCTGGTAGTTCATTGACAAGCAACTGAATTGGCCGAATTGCAGTACCACTTAATTTAAAAAGGAGTGTGCCATCTGCATTCAACACAAAACTAATTCTATGCCTACCATTTGCTGTTGAGGCCACAAAGGCACGATACAGGTCTCCATTATAAATATCTGAAAAACCGTCTTTTGGTTCAAGAGGCTCTGTCAGGTCTAAGAAGTCGCATCCCTTCAGTACTTATCGGAGTTGTGAAGGTATGTCAAAAAGCACAAAAAAGATACATTGTTGATCGATGAGAAACATATGTTGCGGTTGCATTTCAAGCACTGAAAGGGTGAACTTGGATCAATGTGGCCTATGTACAAGCAACATTCTGGACAAAAAAGTGGAAATTCATTAGTGTGCCAGGTCCTTCAATTACTTTCTTAAGCATGTGCTGAGAATGGGCAAGAACTGGTCTTTCAAAAAACACGTTAATCATTTCAATCAAATCCACAAGTGCTGAAAATGTCAAGCTGTGCTGGACAGCATATTTTAACACCATGAGCAGAATATCACCTTTTGAGACTGCAAGTTTGTCTTTGACAATTTCACCAAACAGTTCACTTAGCACTCCGCAGGTAGAATCCGAAAAAAAGGGAACTTCTAGCTCTGAGACTTCCTCTTGTGCATATATGGCTGCATCAAGTCCTCCTCTTGTCCAGATTCTTTGTCTTGAGCATCTGGCTCACTGAAATTCTCCTCTTGTCCAGAATCTTCGTGTTGTGCGTCCGGCTGGCTGAAGTCCTCTTTTTTTTCAGAAGCTTGGTCTTGTGCATCTTGGTTATGCCCTACCTGTAAGTATATTATTTTTTGTGAACATGCGCTAATATTAAGTAAATTTCGAGCCTATTTAAATATGAGGGAGAGGTGATATAATTTGATTTGCTCAGTGCCCTAGACAAAATTTCAAATGGACAGCTGGTAGTCTATTTGCTTATCGACAACTAATACAGTCAGTTTAGTAAGAAATGCATCAAATAGAAAAACCACTCACTCTACATCAAGTATCACAGGAATGCATTTGACCAATTGTAGATAGAATCGAATGGGAACATATTGTATGCTTACCAAGTCGATATTTCCGCGAAGGTCACGTTC
Source organism: Dermacentor silvarum (assembly GCF_013339745.2). Lineage (NCBI taxonomy): Eukaryota > Metazoa > Arthropoda > Arachnida > Ixodida > Ixodidae > Dermacentor > Dermacentor silvarum. Next base: position 42,647 of record NW_023606506.1, read on the forward strand.
GCGCACATTAGTGCACGAGAATCCAAGATATATAGCATACGCTGCACGATCTCCTTGGGATTCCATGCAATGTGCGCCGACTGGCGCAGCCGACGCCTTGGCGCTGCATTCTTGGCGCGTCGTTATGCTGTCATCCAGGTTAAGATTGCAGGAAACGCTGTCCGGCTGAGATTTCTGCAGACAGCACGCCATATTTGGTTACTTTTTGGCACTCTACCATTCGACACACTTCAGTAGAAAGAAAATTTGAATTGCCGCTTCTGCATCTGCCATTCGGAGCCGCGCCGATGAATCTGTAGACCTAGGCACGAAGAACTTGGCACCAGGATTGAAGTATTTCTTGTAATGTTCGCGCTTCTTGCGTTTTTTCAGCGGCTCCATTATTGTATTGCAAGTCGTGCCACACCACAGGCATAAGGGCCCGGGTACAGCCCGGGTACACTCTAGCCCGGGATTACTTTGCGGGAGGTAATCTTGGCATGTTTACAGCATGTTGGTAAACACGCCACCGATGTCGATGTCGATCTTGGTTTTGTCTTTGCATTGGGTCGCCGCTGACATAGTGGGCTCAAATCAGCTCAACGGCGCGGCGGACCCAAAAATACTAATAAATGAACTATTAATAAACAAGTGACATTGTACCTGCTCCTAAATGTTTTCGTTTATTTTTTCACCTATAGCGCTGTCACCTAACTTCATTTATATCAAACGTTGTGTGATTAGTAATTGCTGACAATGTTAAACTGAATTATTATGTTTCAAAAAGTTTATATGGTGATAAAAGTTGAAAGATAACGCAAAATATATATAAAAATGACAACGTTCACATATTTTGCCTTGAAAAGCATAGAACACAATTTTGTTGTCTAAACGCCATACAGTGTTGCTAACAACACGAAGTTCACGTGAGCAAGATAAGAGAGATTCATCACCACGAGGCCTTTATTAATTCTATGTCTTTCACGAGGCTGACACAATTCTATGCCTATACCTTGATGTGCACTTGTGCTGCTGGTTTTGTGGTATATTGCGCGTGAAGCACGGACGCAGTCACTGAGACAATGATAACGCATGCGTACGTGCGTTATCAGGATCACCGCAGATGTGCGGTCGTTAAAATTGAAGACATCCGAGGGTTCAAGGCTGACGACGACTTCCGGACAACATTTTAAATGTCAAGTGGACCGATAAGGATGGTGAAGCGCACTTTTATCGCGCCAGAATTCTTCTCGTCGGAGGTAAGCTTGCTAACATCTAAACTACAGTTGCAACACTTGTGCGCGCGCCTGTGTGTGCGTGTGTGTGCGCGCGCGTTTGTAATATAGCACGTGTGCGAGTGCTAGTCCGCGCCGGCCTTAATCATGCTGATATATGCTCCTTGTTTGTCTGATTGCATGAAAATCATCAGTGCTTCAGATACTATCAGAACGCAGTGCATTATTTAATATTTCGCATTGCTGCATCGCACTACTTTCGAGAAAAAAAGAAAAAGAAAACGCGATAACGGCACCAAGTCGCCGAGAATTTCCGGGCTGAAATGATTGTGCATGTACACGTTTGATAAGCAAATGTTTTTTTTTTGTTCTTCTGGCGGCTTTCACACACGCGCGCACACACGAAACACCTTCACACGATCATGACGCATCGTAGTAATGAAATCGTCGCTAATTAACTTTAACCATGTTGTGAGTTGTGCAAGTTGGTACATGCATGCCGTGACGTGTCAAGTGATATCTTTTGAAACAGTTTTCGTTTGAAGGAGCTTAGTTATGCTATTTCAAAAACTATTTCAAAAGTACCCAGACAGCCTCCGCACATGTAGACTGCATTAGTGGTGTATAGCAGCACAGTACTGCATTTGAATGCCGTTGTTCGTTTGGTCTGCTTTGTGCTGCTGAGCTGTGGATATCTTACCATTGCGAAATTTTATTCAGCCACGTAACCACAAGAACAGCTGAGGAGTTGGTCACAGGCTATACAGTGTGACCAGCTCACTATTATTTCCCCGAATCTGCAAACCTATTTGACAAATTATTCTCACAGCTCCCAAGCAATTAGAATGGATACTGCTTAGTTCACTTGGCTTGCAAACACCCCTGACCTGTGTAATGGCTTACACTATGCTGCTGAAAATGCATTCATTTTGTATGAATCCTATTTTTAAATGCTTGTCTAATTTTATGGTGAAACGCCATATATATAACATGCGAGCATGCTTTCAATTTGAGAACTATAGCTAAAGGATGCTCCATGTTTTGCACACCACTGCAGGCTGCTGGCACAGTATCGGCATTATAATTTCGGTATTGTTTTGTTTCAGAGTCTGAGGATGACCTCAAAACAAAGATGAAAAGTGGGCGAGTCAGAATCCGAAGAATCCTCAGTAGCAGCGATAGTGACAGAAGCGACAAGGAAGTCGCAATGCAGGTAAGCATATTTTTTCTTATAGTGGTGATGTTTCTTTTGCACCTGTAAATGAAGAGTGACGTAATATCCATTTCGTTGCATTTGCTTCTTTTTACAGACAGAGAAAAAAAACACGGGAAGGGCCCAGCAATACACTGTTGGACATACTGGCCTCAAAAAGAAAAATCTCACGCAGAAAGACCGTACAGAACAAAAAACTCAACTGTCAGCAGCCCAGGAAGAAGTGGCCCGCCTTAGCTCGACAGTCAAACATCAGGAGGAAGAGCTTCAAGAGCTGCGGGCTCTAAATAGAGAGCTGCAGCAAAAGCTGCTCCACTCAATGGACTGCATGCTAGGCAAACAGTTTTTTTGTGTGTGCATGAAGAGCACAGTAGAAAAATGGGTACTAATTAGGTTTTGCCGGTAGTATACTCGATTAATCAAAAATAGCCATTGTTCTGATGTGTTTTCATATTTCACTTGGTGCAGCCAATTCATCTCGAGCACCGCAGCTTGCACTGCCACCAGCACGAACACCACACGGTGGGAGATTGTTGCCGGAGCTATTGGCACAGGAGCCGGAGCTGCCTGATACAGTATGCAACTTGTGATTTGCAAGTTCGGGTTGAAGGCTTCATTCTTCCTTCCCTTCAACAAGTGTATAGCTGGCATATTCAGTTCTTGCTGGGTTTTATGTAAATTTGCGATATGTATTTTTTTAGAGACTGACATTGGTAGTGGAGTCTGAATTGCAAGCTCTGCGTGGAGGCGTATACAGGACAATCCGAAAGATTCGATGTTCGTGAAAGACCTCAGAGCAGTGTGGAGCCCAGCAGAGTTGCTTGGCCGGTCTCTGCATGGTAACTTCAAACTAAGAAATTTTGTATAGCTTGTTTTAACGTGTTCTCTAATCACCTTTGCATTCTTTTTTGTTGTTTCACTTTGCAGGAAAGCACTGTCCACGCTTTCCTGACCGCCCGAGAAAAGTGCCACTGTCGCCGTTGAAGGTGTCGGTGATACGTGGTGAGTGATGAACATATATAAGTCATCATATGTAATACTTCACAGTGTTATTCACTGGGTTTGGCCAGTGAAACTTTAAATAACCTGCTTATTGTATGTGTATTTTTGCTTTTGTTTGACAGAATGCTACAAGGAGCGACTGCACAAGAAAGGACTGGTGGCCGACATGATGCCTGGGGCGTTAAAACAGATGAATCACTTCATTGTCGAAAAAATAAGTGACATCGAGAGAATGGCCAAAAGGTTTGCAAGCTGTTTAATTGCATAGTCACATTTCAGGTCGGAGAGATGAATTTGTAGAAAAATGATTTTGCTTGTGCATGAAGTGCCCACTGTGCTGTATGCCCTACAGTACTAGATCATATCAGCAGGCCACAGAAATTGTCTGCAATTATATTCCCGGTATTTAGAGACCATGTAGCTGTTAGGACATTATCAGCACTTTTGTCATTAGAGAGCTTTTGCCATGTTCTCCACGCGCTACGAATATATTTCATGCACATTCATTTTGCCTTTTATTCCCGCACTGTTTCAATCAGAGCGACCAAGGAGCTGCCACAAGGAAACCATGAGAAGAACCTGCGACTGAACCTACCTGCAGCCCCGCAGGGGCGTCTGCGCAAGTAGGCGTTTGGTGAGTTGCGCCACCACGTACCCGAGCACACGAGGGTTGGACCCTCCCGCGTGTAGCCGTGCGCGGCTTAGCCGTGTCCGGGGAAAAGGGGATCCTGGGGGTTGAGTCAATACCGGGGTTTGGACCTTTATGGCCCCTCGGTGGAGGCAACACACCTCTTTGGCCTCCGCTTCGCGTAGACGGCACCCCCGGACTGACCCACCCGGGGGAAATCGGTAGTTGCCCTTTCCTGTCCTTTTCTACAATCTTTGTCTTTTTCTCTCACTTTCAATCTTTCCTGTCCTCTCTTTATTTTCCTTTTACTTCCGACTTCATGGGCAGCAAGGGTTAACCTTGTGCATTATATCCAGCCTTGGGTATAGGTATTTGGTTATAGTGGGGATGCACCGTTGGCGTGCACAGAACTGAATCGTTTGTCCTGTGTCGTCCCCTAGTTGGGCTCCATGGTGGGTGGCGGCCATCCCTGCCGAATATAGCTATCTTTTCATGGAATACAATTTCCCTTCACTCCCTGATCGCTCCCTCAAGAGGGGGCGCACCGATGAAACCTTTAATTTCTTCATGCAGCCAAAAGAAATCTTCCCAAAGTATCATGTAATTCACGGTCAGCACGAAACCAAGACAGTCCGCACAATATCCCCTTTTGTTGTCTCAAAATCTGTGACAGAATCCCTAGGCCCAGGCTACAAAGTAACTAAGATGGGAAGCGGCGACCTTCTTCTTGAAGTTCGTGACAAGACCCAATACAGCAAATTATCAAAACTCATTGCTTTTGGAGACATCCCTGTATCAGTTGGCCCACACAGATCATTGAACACTGTCCGCGGTGTCATCTCTGAAGATGACCTAATCGATCTTAGTGAAAGCGAGCTACTCGAGGGGTGGCAAGATCAGAATGTAGTAAAGGTCCAAAGAATCACCATCAGGCGCGATGACAAGCAAATCCCAACAAAACATGTAATCATAACCTTTGGAACGAGTAACCTCCCAGACTCAATAGAAACTGGATACTGCAAACTCCGTGTACGGCCATACATCCCGAATCCGCGCCGATGCTTTAAGTGTCAGCGGTTCGGGCATGGTTCGCAAAGCTGCCGAGGGCGCACCACCTGTGCAAAATGTGCATCCAATGAGCACTCGTCTGATACCTGCACTTTCACCACCCACTGTGCTAACTGTGACGGAGATCACCCAGCGTACTCCCGTTCGTGTCCATCGTGGAAAAAAGAAAAGCAAATCATCGAACTAAAAATCAAATTCAACCTATCATTCCAAGAGGCACGTAAACGTTTCTCGACGAACAACCAGTCTAATCCGTCCTACACCGATGTGGCGCGCCGGGGGGCAACGTCACATCATTCGGCGGCCGCCCAAGTCACACGGAGTGTGACGGCGGTCACGCCATCAGCCCCCCTGGCTGGAGCAGCCAGTGCTGTTCCGCCCCCTGCCAAGGAGGGCCAGCAGACCCGCGGGTCTGGGGGACCCAGGGCCACTGCCCGTGCAGATAGGCCCGAAACCCCCGCAAACGTGCCCGCTGAGCGGGCACTATCCACCGCCTCAGACGAGGTGATGGATACAACAAACAAAACACCAGCGTCTCAGACGCCCAAAGAACGGCGCAGCTCCCTCGAGCGCGCCGGGAAGAAAGGGAAAACCCCCATCACGGGGCCTGGAAAGGCCTCGTGAGCTAGCCTAATTTACCTCTCTTAGACACACAGCACAAAACACATATAAAATGGATACACAGATAGTACAGTGGAATGTTAGGGGTTTACTCCACAATCTAGATGACATTAAGGAACTCCTACATAAGTACAATCCAAGGGTGCTGTGTGTCCAAGAAACACATCTTAATTCTTCCCACACGAACTTTCTCCGGCAGTATGCCATTTACCGAAAAGACCGCAACGACGCCCTTGTCTCGTCGGGCGGTGTGGCCATAGTAGTAGATAAAGGTGTTGCTTGCCGGCAAATACAGCTTAAAACGCCTCTAGAGGCAGTTGCTGTCCGTACAGTACTTTTTAATAAGATGATCACAATTACCTCTTTATACATCCCCCCGAACTACCACCTGTCAAAAACAGAATTTCACAGTTTTATCTGTGAACTGCCCGAGCCTTATATTGTCATGGGCGATTTTAATGCACACCACACCCTTTGGGGAGATCGTCGCTGTGATGCTAGAGGGCGCCTAGTAGAAAGCTTCCTCCTCTCTACAGGTGCATGCTTACTAAATAAGAAAGAGCCTACATTTTACAGCATGGCAAACAAAACATATTCATCTGTTGATTTAAGCCTTGCATCTAGCACGCTCGTACCATACCTAGAGTGGAACGTGATTAAGAATCCATATGGGAGCGACCATTTTCCCATTGTCATAAATTTAACAAAAGCAGATGAGTGCTCTCCACGGGTCCCCCATTGGAAAGTCGAGTCAGCCGACTGGAAGCGTTATAAAGAACTAACGCGCATGAACTGGGAAGACATCTCTACACTTCCTATCGATGATGCAGTGGCGTATTTGACAGCGTTTATTGTTGATGCGGCGTCAATATGTATCCCCGAAACAAATGGATCGCCTTCTAAACGACGTGTTCCCTGGTGGAATGATGAATGTAGAGAAGCGCGAAAAAAAACAAAATAAGGCTTGGAATCAACTCCGCGACTCTCCGACTACAGAGAATCTTATCAGCTTCAAGAAAATAAAATCTGAAGGAAGAAGAACACGCCGCCGTGCCAAAAGGGAAAGCTGGCAGAGATACATCTCCAGCATAAATTCTTATACAGATGAAAGAAAAGCTTGGACTAGGGTAAACAAGATAAAAGGCCGTGAAACTCATCCTCTACCATTAGTGAACACACAAGGAGACACTCTTGAGGCCCAAGCTGATTCTCTAGGAGAACATTTTCAGTACATTTCCAGTTCATCCCATTACTCAGATACATTCCTGAGACACAAGCGACAAGCGGAGCGACTGCCTCTGGATCGCAAAGGAGACAGAAATGAACCCTACAATCGTCCATTTAACATGGCAGAATTTCAGGCCGCACTAAATTGTTGTAATAAATCTGCCCCTGGAAAGGATCGAATACTTTACGAGATGATAAAACACTTAAACCCCCAAGCACACAAAACACTCCTATCGCTTTTCAATGCCATATTCTCTGCCAGCTATATTCCGTCCGCCTGGAGGGAAGCAATAATAATACCTATTCTTAAAGAAGGCAAGGACCCGTCTTCAGCCAGCAGCTATAGGCCTATAGCCCTAACAAGCTGCTTATGCAAACTATTTGAGAAAATAGTAAACCGACGCTTGATTCATTATCTTGAAATCAACAAAATACTAGACCCTTTTCAATGCGGTTTTAGAGAGGGTAGATCCACAACTGATCACCTTGTCCGCATCGAGGCGAACATCAGGGATGCCTTTGTGCACAAACAGTTATTATTATCGGTATTTCTAGATATGGAAAAGGCATACGATACAACTTGGCGTTTTGGAATTCTCCGTGATCTGGCTGCAATGGGAGTCCGAGGCAACCTCTTGAGAGTGATTGAAAGCTATCTATCTAATCGCACGTTCCGTGTTAGGGTTGGTAATATCCTATCTCGTCCATTTACTCAAGAAACGGGTGTACCACAAGGTGGTGTACTGAGCTGCACTCTATTCGTTGTGAAAATGAATTCGCTCCATACTGTCTTACCTAGTACGATGTTCTATTCGGTGTATGTGGATGACGTACAAATAGGTTTTAGATCATGTAACATTTCTATCTGTGAGCGACATGTACAACTTGGGTTAAACAAAGTATGTAAATGGGCTGACGAGAATGGATTTAAACTGAACCCTCAAAAAAGCACTTGTGTTCTTTTCTCGAACAAGAGAGGTATACTACCTGACCCCTGCATTCATATTAATGGACAACGGCTATCTGTGAGCCATGAACATAAATTTTTAGGCCTCATTTTAGACACTAAATTAACATTTATCCCCCATTTGAAATATCTGAAAGCGAAGTGTCTAAAGACAATGAATCTACTGAAGCTATTGTCCCGGACATCTTGGGGAAGTGACAGGAGATGCCTTTTGAACCTCTACAAAAGTCTCATTAGGTCGCGCCTCGACTATGGAGCTATAGTATACAACTCCGCTGCACCTAGTGCTTTGAAGATGCTAGATTCGGTTCACCACTTGCTACAGGTGCCTTCAGGACTAGTCCTGTAGAAAGTCTGTACGTTGAATCAAACGAATGGTCACTACATCTCCAAAGGACATACTTAAGCTTTGCCTACACCCTGAAGGTTAAATCAGATAGCCAGCATCCATGCCATTCTACCATTCGCGACATGTCCGCGGCCAGGCTGTTCTGTAACCGCCCGGCCACTAGGCCTCCTCTGTCACTTCGGTTGGAAGCACTGTCAGAAGAAACAGGCGTCCCTCTTCTGAAGAATGTTCTAATGGGTCCTACTCGTCTCCCACCGCCTTGGGAGTGGCAGAATATACAGTGTGACATTTCTTTTGTTGAAATATCGAAACGAGCACCTGATACACATATACATTCACATTTTCTTGAACTTCAGGATAAGTATTTTTGTGCTGAATTTTATACAGACGCTTCGAAGTCTCCTGCTGGTGTTGCCTATGCAGCTCTAGGACCATCGTTTTCAATATCCGGTACATTAAATCCACATACAAGTATTTTTACGGCAGAAGCGTACGCGATACTCTCTGCAGTTCAACACATAAAACAAATGAATCTCCCAAAAGCTATTGTGTTCACGGACTCATTGAGTGTAGTCCGAGCTTTAATGAGTGTACGAAAAAACAAGAACACTGTTTTTAACCAATTGTATGCAGTGTTGTGCTCAGCTTATACGGCTAAACAAGTCATCGTCCTATGCTGGGTGCCTGGCCATAGTGGCATAAAAGGCAATGAAGATGCTGACGGGAACGCTACCTCAGTAGTTTTTAGCGACGCCGACAAGAACATACCAATTCCTGCCACAGACCTTAAACCATACTTACGTCAAAAGCTGAAGAAGCACTGGCAGAAACAGTGGGATACCCAGGTATTCAATAAACTGCATTTTATCAAACCAAAATTAGGGCACTGGATATCAGAGAAAACAGCACGATACAAAGAAGTGCTCCTCTGCCGATTAAGAATAGGTCATACCTTCGGCACCCACTCTTACCTACTGACTGGAAGTGATACTCCGTCACGTCGAAGGTGTGGCGACACCCTTACAGTGCTCCATGTCCTCATTCAGTGCAAGGAAATAGAAAGGGAGCGTAAAAAGTACTTTTATTCTGCATACCTCCAGCATATCCCATTTCACCCAGCATTCTTTCTCAGCAACGAACCGCTTTTTAACTTAAACACAGTTTTTAGCTTTCTAGATGAAGTTAACGTCTTAGAAGTAATTTGGCCAGGTCATGCGTAGCAAAGCCTCGCCTTCGAGGCTGTAGCCGCAGTGACATGTCTTTTACCACACGCCTCTCAGCTCTATACTTCAAGAGCCCTGTGGAGGCAGTAGTCCTTGTATGAAACCTATTATATCACCTTTTCGTAGTAAAACTTTTATGCTCATTTTTTATTTTGTCATGAATCATTGTCATTCTATTTACGCAGTTTACAGCGACCCGTTCTTAGGCCTTTTTACAGCCACATAACATGTACATTAGCAACTCAATTTAATCACTTCATTCATAATACATAAACATTTTATTACCATATGTCATGGCGCTCTTTGGCCATAGCTGGCCCTTGCGCCATTAAACGCCACACATCATAAACCTACCTGCAGCAGTATTTATTTATTTGTGTAAGTAATGTAGAAACGATGGAACGCAGGCTTTAAGGCGCAAACACCAGGAGAGAAGTAGACGGACACAACACACACTTTAGAGCCTTCGTGCGTGCTCTGAATGAGCTAAAAATATCGCTTGTTTTGCTTTGTTTCCTTAAACTGGCTTCCATCGTTTCTACATGTAACAACAGGCCCAGCAACACACGCTGCTCTTTTGTGTAATAAAGTTTCATTACTGCCTTCGCTTTGTGTATCTTCAAATTTCTTGCCAATTGGTATTGCCCATTGGTGCAATTGGTCATCCCAACCAATTGGTGCCCTTTGGGTACAATTGGTCACTCCAACAAAAAGCAATTGGTCACATTCCAGTTGGTCCAATTATGTACTAATTTACGATTGGAATTTTTCCAATTGGTACCAATTGGAAATTTCCCAATTGGAGTCAATTGTTTTTTTTTTGACTGGGATATATTCGCAAGAAAAAAATATGTCCTTCGTTTCTAGCTGGGATCTGAAATTTCTCTTTCATTGCCCTTTTTGTCGCGGTAAAAGATGAACCCGGGGAATGTTAGAAATATTTTGCTTGGCTCATGCAAACTGTAGGTCTTGGACAGTCCTAGGGAGGTTCTTTCTCTTTGTGGTGGGTGGAGTCTTGCAACATGGCGCCTTTTCCCCACTTGTGCTGTGTTGTCGAGAGATGCCATAAATTTTGCATGAGGGCCATCTGTGAAATGTGTGACTACTGGAAGTGTTTTAAAATCTTGCATATTTTCACTGCACTGTCCATCTGAACATTCTAAATGCAGATATCATTCTGATGTTTAGTACAATTGATGCTTTGCCTGCAGGCACAATGAAGTACCCTTTCAACAGCCAGAATGCACCTGACAGGACACACAGTGGTGGACTCAAAGGAATGGTTCAAGCAGCTCAGCTTAAGGAACCTGTTTGTGGCATCAAGGGACCATCAACTCTGATCAAGTTGCAAGGCCTTGATCTTGTTTGAGGGATGCCACCTGACTATATGCATTGTGTTTGGGAAGGCATGACAAAGAAAGTGACTGAATTGCGGCTATCATGTACTGGTTCTTCGTGGTACATAGGCAGGCACTTCAAGTTTAATTGTGGATGCAAGATTACGTTCAGTAAGGCCACCCATAATTTTGTCAAGGTCGGGACGGCCCTTGTCAGATCGGTCATGTTAGAAGGCTGCTGAATGGTGCTTTCGGCTTTTATTTTAGTATTGTCTGTCATGATGCATACTTCCTCGAGCATACGTGGCACATTTTGTGCTACTTACACAAGCAGTTTTTTTTTTGTTGAAAGATATTGTCACAGAAGCTCAAATCTGTGCCGCTGAAAAGTTGCTCTCAGCATTTGTTCAGCAGACTGCAAAGCTGTACGGAGAAAGTGCAATGACATTTAACATGCATTAGTTGTTGCATCTTTCAAAGTGCACACAGATGTTTTATCCCTCTTTGGGGTACCTCAACATTTCCATTTGAAGATGGCATTGGTAAGACACTCCAGCTTGTAACAGCTGCCAAGCATGTGCCTGTTCAAATTGCTGAACGGTGCATCATGCACCAGGCCCACCGGACTGCTTCAGCACAAGTGGAACTTTCGTCTTGTCTGTTGTCTGCAAAGAAAGAGCTGGAGCACACGTATAAGTGGTGCTTTCAAACATGTGCTCTTGGACAAGCACGACCAATTCATGATATTCCACAAAATGTGAAAAGGCTTTTCGTATCATGATTTGGTACACTCCCACAAATGTGCAAGTATTTGAGGTGCCAGGTTGGCCTGATTGTCTTCACAGTTCTGAGTACTCTGTTCCAAGAAAAACGTGCTCTTCCTATGTAAAAATGTCCGATGGCAAGTACTGTTATACTTTAGCCATTTATGTTGTTTCGGGCACTATGTACTTTCACTGCCAGCAGCTGCTCACTGCACCCGGTGCATTTGATGTGCCGCCGTCATCCGCCTCCGTCCGATGAGCGTCGTGCGCTTGCGCACGACGCTGATACCGGCGGCGGAACGAAGACCGCATCCCTCGCTCCGCTACAAAGCCGACTGAGCGGAGTGTCTACTTGGCCTCTTCGTCGTTTTGCAGCCGAGTTGATAGCGCGTCGCTCGCGTCTCGGCAAGACGCGCTTATCAAATGTGAAATCTACGCAGTTTCCTGCAGTATCTCAGAGCGTGAAGTCTTAGCGGCGCGGAGCGTAAGCAGCGCTCTTTACCGGTGCTCGCATATAGTTGCCGCGCGCGTGGTTGAAATCTTCTGAAATACGCCGGCATGCAGGCCAACTGAGAAGGCAACTTTGGTCATGTGCGCATGCACCCGTAGACTCGCTCTTGCCTTCACGCAGCTGACACGCGTGGACGACTGTTTTCAGCGTTTACAAATAATGCCGGAGCCATGCAGGAGAGGGCTTCCTTGGCAACTCATCGCGACGTCTTTCCTTCTTCATTGATAGCTCACCATACCAATCTACTTGCATCGATCTTTCATGAAGATACACTTTATCGAATACCTGTGGTTTGGTGTCGCCTCGTGCCTTCATAAATGCGTGCATTAGCTAACATGCGTCGACGCCGCGACGCATTTCGCAGTGCCCATCTAATCGCGGGCGCCATATTGGCGCTCCGTCGTTAGTGTCGATCTGCTAGTCAATCGTGCACACAGCATTGCTGTCGGTGTTGTAAGGCAGCAAACAGGCTTGCTGTCGTTGCAAACAGCATTGCTGTCGATGTCAGAAGGCAGCAAACCGGAATGCTGTCGTTGCAAACAGCATTGCTGTCGGTGTCGGAAGGCAGCAAACAGGCATGCTGTGGTTGCAAACAGGATTGCTGTCGGTGTCGGAAGGCTGCACACAGACATGCTGTCGTTGCAAACAGCATTGCTGTCGGTGTCGGAAGGCAGCAAACAGGAATTCTGTCGTTGCAAACAAGAAACTTGTCGTTGCCGACAAGAATGCTGTCGTTCCGACAAGAACGCTTTGACGGATTTTTTGACTGGGAGGCACTGTGCTACGGCGATAAATACAAAATGCTATCGATCATGTTGTTGACACGATGCTTACCTGTATTTGTTGCCCAAGTTCTCTACGACTTTATGGTCTTCAGGGGTTTACCAATACCTGCAGCACGCAGCTCCTCTTGAATGGCTGAGCACACTATCGCGTTTCTCTTGGTACGCTGCAGATCTCCTAGGTGATCCTGCCATACTCTTGAGTGTGTGGGTTTCCTCTTCGGACCACTGTGCGCGGCTCCTAATGTCCATATCACAGTCTTCTTGGTTTTCTGTCATCGCAAAACACGCACGTGCTTAACCAAGCAGCTCCTGCGAAGTGCGCGCTGCTGGCTATGGCTGGCGCGAACAAATATGACTGCCAAAGACGGCCGCCTAGTCACTGGATTGAGAGTAGCTTTCGGCAATTACGCACTGTGATGCACTTAAATGTCATGAAAGTAAAACATTATGCAATAAAAATTGACAAAACAAGAGTTATTTTTGTTAAACAGTGAAAAAACATGCACTGTTTGCGAAGCTGATTGGTAGGCTCCTGGTGTTGAGACTACACATTTGGTTCCAAAACAAATGCGAATGAGTTCGGCGAACTTATTCGTTTGCAAATGTCATTTTCAAGAATGTCATTACATTTTCCCGTGTGACAGCAAACAAATGACATTACCAGCGAATGTCATTCGTTGGAAATGACATTAGATCTGCCGTGTGACAGGGGTATTAGTTTTGTCATAGTCCCTCATATTAAGAACAACACAGCGATCCCATTCAAGAACAACACAGCGTTCCCATTCCTCTTTACAGGACAGATGCTGGAAGGCAGCTTCGTCACCTGGCACGCAAGCTCTCTTTATCAGAGTGGAACACCCCAAATATAAGGCGCGACACCACGGACCCAAGCACATGAGGGTTGGCCCCTCCCGCGTGTAGCCGTGCGCGGCTTAGCCGTGTCCGGGACAAGTTGCCTCGCTAAATCATACGAAAGTATAATAGATATAAGACTAACATACGTACTCGAAACAGATAACTTGCTAGATACTCACCAGTGTGGTTACAAGAAAGGGTGCTCAACAACTGACCATCTTGTTCGCCTTGAACATACCATACGTGAGGCATTCCTTTACAAACAGCACTGTCTAGCGGTGTTTTTCGACTTAGAAAAGGCATACGACACCACATGGAGGTATGGCATTTTACAAGATCTAGCAACACTAGGAATACGCGGCAGAGTGCTCAACTGTCTGGCTGATTTTCTGACAAACCGAACGTTTCAAGTCCGTCTGGGGGCAACACTGTCCCGCGTCTTCGTCCAAGAAAATGGCGTCCCACAGGGTTGCGTATTAAGCACCACTCTTTTCGTGGTGAAGATGAATTCGATAAATGCAGTTATTCCGTCCAACATTATGTACTCTTTATACGTAGACGACCTTCAAATTGCATGCCGTGCCTCGGGTATGTCTACATGCGAAAGACAAACCCAGATAACGATAAACAAGTTGACGCAATGGGCCGATAAAAATGGATTTCGTTTTTCTACACAAAAAACTGTGGCAGTCGTGTTTTCACAAAAAAGGGGGTTACACCCGGACCCAGTTCTCAAGTTAAATCAAAGCCCATTACCGGTCAAACACGAACAAAAGTTCTTAGGAATAATTTTCGACAGTAAACTAAACTTCATTGCCCACATTACCAGCATCAAAACTAAGGCAAACAAAGCGCTTAACATCCTGAAGGTCCTATCACGTAAACATTGCGGCGCCGACCGAACGTGCCTGTTACGTATTTACCGCTCTGTCTTGCGCAGCATTCTTGACTACGGTTGCATAGTTTACGGGTCAGCAAGGCAGTCGTACATCAAACGTATTGATCCCACACACAACCACGGACTGTGCTTAGCAACTGGCGCATACAGGACCTCCCCAATAGAAAGCCTGTATGCCGAGAGTAACGAACCCTGTTTGGAGCACCGAAGAGCTTTGCTCACAATTTCATACGTGCTTAGAATCACAGCTCTACCTAATCATATATGCCACACTCTTGTTACCTACACCACAAACAGAATACACTATGGCAACAAACCACACAGCATGAGACCACTTATCCTTCGATTTGAAGATATGTGCCAAAACTACAATGTTCCGAGCGAAGCTCTCAAGGTCGCCGAAACACCGAATAGACTGCCCCCGTGGTATGATTTCGCACATTTTTGTGATTTTACTCTGACATGCCACAAGAAAAAAGAAACACCGCTTGAACACATAAGGCAAGATTTTTCACAATTACAAGGAAAATACAATGACTACACCGAGTTCTACACTGACGGTTCCAAGACAAAGCAACATGTTGGAAGCGCAGTCGTATCGGAACACTGGGAACACTGTCTTAGGTTACCACAGTTTGCTTCGGTTTTCACAGCCGAAGTATATGCCCTGCTCGTGGCCTTAGAAAAAATAGTTACAGGAGAGTATAAAAAAGCAGTTGTCTACACAGATTCCCTCAGTTTACTTAATTCCCTCCATAGAAAATTAGAGTGGAACCCTTTCTCTGCTGCATCTTGAAAACGCTCGGCAAAAGTGAAAAGCATGGTCAAGTAATTCGTCTCTGCTGGACTCCAAGCCACATGGGAATCCCGGGAAATGAAAAGGCGGACAAATGCGCAGCAATGGCTGCCCGTGAAAAAATTACAGAGATAAATCTTCCATTCAAGGACTGCGTCCGGGTGGTCCGTGCTGCGATCACCTCAAAGTGGCAACAGGATTGGGGCTGTCAAGAAAATAACAAGCTACAAATAGTAAAGCCCATACTGCAGGAGTGGAAGACATCATACCACCAGGAACGGTTCATGTAAGTCATTCTATGCCGCGTTCGCATCGGGCACACACATATCACACATAAATTTTTATTGAAAAATGAAGAACAAGCGGTCTGTGACCAATGCCAAGAATTGCTAACTGTGAATCACATTTTAATAACATGTCCGGCGTTGGAGGAAAAAAAGACAAATATTTTTATGAACTTTACAAAACACTAACACCACTTCATCCCTCCCTGATCCTACCTGAAAATGCACTTGTATCTCTAGACAACGTTTTTAAGTTTTTAGATGAAACAGGTTTCTTAAACAAATTTTAACTAATGATTTTTGTTGCTTGAAGCACTTTCATCAAATTATATATTTTTCAAATCAAATTTATATAGTTGCTTTTGCGCCATAAAACCTTACCTAACTAACTAACTACATGCGTTTCTCTTGGTTGCGTTTCTCTTGGTACGCCGCAGATCTCCTAGGTGATCCTGCCATACTCTTGAGTGTGTGGGTTTCCTCTTCGGACCACTGTGCGCGGCTCCTAATGTCCATATCACAGTCTTCTTGGTTTTCTGTCATCGCAAAACACGCACGTGCTTAACCAAGCAGCTCCTGCGAAGTGCGCGCTGCTGGCTATGGCTGGCGCGAACAAATACGACTGCCAAAGACGGCCGCCTAGTCACTGGATTGAGAGTAGCTTTCGGCAATTGCGCACTGTGATGCACTTAAATGTCATGAAAGTAAAACATTATGCAATAAAAATTGACAAAACAAGAGTTATTTTTGTTAAACAATGAAAAAACATGCACTGTTTGCGAAGCTGATTGGTAAGCTCCTGGTGTTGAGACTACACATTTGGTTCCAAAACAAATGCGAATGAGTTCGGCGAACTTATTCGTTTGCAAATGTCATTTTCAACGAATGTCATTACATTTTCCCGTGTGACAGCAAACAAATGACATTACGAGCGAATGTCATTAGTTGGAAATGACATTAGATCTGCCGTGTGACAGGGGTATTAGTTTTGTCATAGTCCCTCATATTAAGAACAACACAGCGTTCCCATTCCTCTTTCCAGGCCAGACGCTGGAAGGCAGCTTCGTCACCTGGCACGCAAGCTCTCTTTATCAGAGTGGAACACCCCAAATATAAGGCGCGACACCACGGACCCGAGCACATGGGGGTTGGACCCTCCCGCGCTCATGCATGCGTGGCTTAGCCGTGTCCGGGGAAAAGGGGATCCTGGGGGTTGAGCCGATGCCGGGTGTTCGGACCTTTATGGCCCCTCGGCGGAGGCAACACACCCCTTGGGCCTCTGCTTCGCGTAGACGGCACCCCCGGACTGACCGACCCTGGGGAAATCGGTAGTTGCCTCTTCCTATCCTCCTCTCCGATTTTTGTCTTTCTCACTTGCAATCTTTCCTGTATCCTCCTCTCTTCCTCTTATTTCCGACTTCGCAGGCAGCAAGGGCTAACCTGGTGTATTCTATCCAACCTAGGATATTTATTTAGGTTATAGTAGCTACATACAGCTGGCGTCTGCGTCTCTTTCGGGTGTCGTAGCGTCCCCTTGTTGGGCTCGGTGGCGGGCGGCTGGCGTAGCTGCCGAAAACAAAAAGTATTTGTGGCTTTAAGTACCTTTCCCC